>NW_006239045.1:1470122-1493988 GCF_000226075.1 Solanum tuberosum
AGTACACTAGGAAGGGATTGCTATTACTAGGATTACTGCGTTACGAGCTTGTGGGGAACACGTATACCCAAGTTAATTTTCTCATCTTGGTAACAACCAAAATTGACTTTTGTTTACTGATTACTTATTGACTTTTTACAATTTGTTTCACAAATCCACCCTTTTAATTACTTGTTTCTGGAAGTAATTTGACTAAACGGACATAATTGTTGGTTAAAGTGAAGTCTAAACTATTTTCCTCAAGCGATCGACCCCAACCTACAAGTTGGGTTCTTTACTTGATAACGATCGCTTATGCTTCTTTAGGGAGGTGTAATTTGAGCGTATCAGTATACAATCATACTCAAACTTATTAAAGATGGTATAAATAATGTCAATCCTTCATTAAAAATGTCATTCTATTATTTGTGCTTGCTCAATTAGTACTATTTGAAATTGCAGAAGAGTAATTTGGAAAGATGTTGTAACTAATAAAATTTTAAGTGATGACTAAGGGTTGAAATAAAGTAATGAAGCTAGTTAAGTTATATATGATAAATAGATAAATGATAAGAATTTATGTTGTATATATATATGATAAGAAATAAAGTAAAATAGAAAAACTCTAGATCTTGAAATTACCAGATCTTATGTAAGCAGTTTTTCTTATCATAAATAAGTATCATTCAATATGAATTATACATAAGTATTAGGGGGTGGTAGGGAAGCAATGCAACAACAAAGTTTGCTCACATCACATCCACAACTTTCCTAATCAAAATGATCTCTACAATAGGCCACACAATCTTCACCAGTTTGACATTCAAACTTCTCCATCTTATCATATGAATGATTATGTTTATCAACCTCCAAAGATTTCACCATTTGGCTGAAATCACATAAAATTAAGCAAAACAAAACAAGAAAAATCAATTTAGTCTTTGCCATTACAAGTCTGAAGCAAGTGTATGGATATTTTCTTCTGTAATAAAACTTCAAGTGAACATGTATTTATACACTCAAAAAAGATAGCAACGTATACACTATTAAAGAATTTACCTAAAATGGGACAAAATTATGCTATGCTAAATATGGTATATTGTATTTACTTTATATAATGGTTCTAATTAAGAGTCTGTTAGATATTGCTCTTAAAAATAACTTAGTTTTATAATCACTTTTTTAAAATGACTTTTTAGAAAAGTGTTTTTGAAATAAAATAAAATTGTGTTTGACTAATTTATTTGAAAAGTGTTTTTCATAAGCAAATTGTGTTTGACTGATTTTTAAAAAAAAGAAGTATTTTTGAGAGTCAAATTACAAAAAAGGATAACTATTAATGTACTTTTATTATTAAGATTATTTGATACATAGAAATTATTTTAAATATCCATTATAAGAAAATTAATCAAATTTTATTTTTATTAAATTAAAATGTACATATTTAAATTTTCAATCAATATTATACCTTTTTTGGGAGGCTAAAATCTTTAATTGTTATTTTTTTCCTTTTTTGTTAATCTTGCAAAAATATTGTTATTACCTTTTTTCCTAATTCTACAAAATAATACGTAAAATAATATATAATATATAAAATAATACTATGTAAACGTAAAATAAATTATAAATTTTATTAAATGAAATTTAACAAAAAAAATGAAATATGCTAATCAATTAATAAGAGATATATACTGCTAAATATTATGAAAAAAATATTTTAGTCTTGAGAATTTTTTTTTTTGTTTCTACTTCTGTTTTTTTTAAGAAATATAATTTTTTAGCTTCTACCAAACAAGAGAAAAACTGCTTCTGCTTCCATTTAAAAACACTTTTACTGATCTACCAAATATTAACTTTTTCAATAAAAGTATATTTTTTCTCAAAATAAGTGATTCTAGCCTCCGAACAACAATTCCAAAATAAGAAAAATATCTTGTACACGTGATACTGAATTTCAGAATAGTTTTGTATTGCACTTTTACTTTAGTTTATGATGTTTAGAAGGTTTAGTATATACTTATAATAATTTAACTTATTTGCATATCATTTTGTTTGTTTTCGCATATCTTTAAGTCGTGATTATTTGATATTATAGTGTTAGGTTCATCGGTCTCACGATTAAAAAAAGTGTCTAATTGAGTCTCGCAAATCAATATGATGACATCTGTATCTATCTTTAATGGCTATGAGAATTTTAGGAAAAATCAGTGTTTTGATTCCTCATTGTGTGTAATTAATTATCTCTTGAGTTTTCTAAATTCCGTGTTGTATCCTCTTACAGATTGTGAGGATAGGATTAGCTACGATCGGAGATAAAAAATTAATATTCTCTCTGTTTAAAAAAGAATGACCTAGCTAGTTTGACTTGGGACGGAGTTTAAGAAAAGAAAGAAGACTTTTTAATCTTGTGGTTCTAAATTAAAGTTATGTCAAATGTACCTTAATGACCTTTAATCTTGTGGCCTTAAACATGTCACGTGGAAGGTTGAAGTTAAAGTGTTGCCAAAAAAGGAAAGGGCTCATTCTTTTTTAAACAGACTAAAAAAAAACTAGGTCATTCTTTTTTAAACGAAGGGAGTAATATATTAAGTATAGAGTCAACTAACATAACCTCGGCAAAGAGTAGGTGTTATTGTCAAGTTCACCTTTATCATGGTAAAAACAAAGTAAAAGAAACATCAAGTTTAAATAATGAATTATCATCTTTTCCTTCTATGTTTACCTGTTTTAGTATGTTGACATATTTGTTTGAGACACAAATTTTAATTTCCTATTTTCTAAGAAACATATTATATATATTCTACATTATATTCTGCTTGTTTCAAAATTTCTGTCCTTAACTTTAGTGATTTTTAGCTAGGCCAAAATGTCTTTCTCAAAATAATTATTGCTTCTAAGCATATATTTTAGTTAAAACAGATACTTCATGATTGACAGGTATAACTAATGTCAATCCTTCATTAAAATATCATTTTATTATTTGTGCTTGCTCAATTAGTATTATTTGAAATTGCATAAGAGTTATTTGGAAAGATGTTTGTAACTAAAAGAATTTTAAGTGATGAATAAGGGTTGAAATAAAGTGATGAAGCTAGTTGAATTATATATGATAAATAGATAAATGATAAGAATTTATGTTGTATATATATGATAAGAAATAAAGTAAAATAGAAAAAACTCAAGATCTTGAAATTACCAGATCTTATGTAAGCATTCCATATTATCATAAATAAGAATCATTCAAAGTGAATTATACATAAGCATTAGGGGGTGGTAGGGAAGCAATGCAACAACAAAGTTTACTCACATCACATCCACAACTTTCATAATTAAAACGATCTCTACAATAGGCCACACAATCTTCACCAGTTTGACATTCAAACTTCTCCATCTTATCATATGAGTGATTATGTTTTTCAACCTCCAAAGATTTCACCATTTGGCTGAAATCACATAAAATTAGCAAAACAAACAAGAAAAATCAATTTAGTCTTGCCATTACAAGTCTGAAGCAAGTGTATGGATATTTTCTTCTGTAATAAAACTTCAAGTGGACATGTATTTATACACTCAAAAAAGATAGCAACATATACACTATTAAAGAATTTACCTAAAATGGGACAAAATTATGCTATGCTAATATATGGTATACTGTATTTACTTTATATAATGGTTCTAATTAAGAGTCTGTTTGATATTGCTGTTAAAAATAGCTTATTTTTAGAATCACTTTTTTAAAATGGCTTTTTAGAAAAGTGTTTTTAAAAAAAAAAAAAAATTGCATTTGACTAATTTATTTGAAAAGTGATTTTCATAAGCAAATTGTGTTTGATTGATTTTTAAAAAAAAAGTATTTTTGAGAGTCAAATTACAAAAAAGGATAACTATTAATGTATTTTTATTATTAAGATTATTTGATACATAGAAACTATTTTAAATATCTATTATAAGAAATCAATCAAATTTTTATTTTTATTAAATTAAATGTACATATTTAAATTTTCAATCAAAATTATACCTTTTTGGGAGGCTAAAATCTTTAATTGTTATTTTTTCCCTTTTGTAATCTTGCAAAGATATTGTTATTACCTTTTTTCCAATTCTACAAAATAATACGTAAAATAATACATAATATATAAAATACTAATATGTAAACGTAAAATAAATTATAAATTTATTAAATAAAAAATAAAATTCTTAAATGAAATTTAACCAAACAAATGAAATATGTTAATTAATAAGAGAATATATTGGTAAATATGTATATATGGAAAATATATTTTAGTCTTGAGAAAAATATTTTTTTGTTTCTGCTTCTGCTTTTTTTCAGAAATAGAAATTTTAAAATGTGTTTGACTAATTTATTTGAAAAGTGTTTTTCATAAGCAGATTGTGTTTGATTGATTGATTTTTTTAAGAAAAAAGTATTTTTGAGAGTCAAATTACAATAAAAGATAATTATTAATGTACTTTTATTATTAAGATTATTTGATACGTAGAAACCATTTTAAATATCTATTATAAGAAAATTAATCAAAATTTTATTTTTATTAAATTAAAATGTACATAATTAAATTTTCAATCAATATTATACCTTTTTTGGGTGGCTAAAATCTTTAATTGTTGTTTTTTCCTTTTTTGTAATTTTGCAAAGATATTGTTATTACCTTTTTTCCAATTCTACAAAATAATACGTAAAATAATATATCATACATAAAATAATAATATGTAAACGTAAAATAAATTATAAATTTATTGAATAAAAAATAATATTCTTAAATTAAATTTAACCAAACAAATGAAATATGCTAATTAATTAATAAGAGATATATTGGTAAATATGTATATATGCAAAATATATTTTAGTCTTGAGAAAAATAATTTTTTTGTTTCTGCTTCTACTTTTTTAAGAAATAAAATTTTAAATTGTGTTTGACTAATTTATTTGAAAAGTGTATTTCATAAACAAATTGTGTTTGATTGATTCTGTTAAAAAAAAAGTATTTTTGAAAGTCAAATTACAAAAAAGGATAACTATTAATGTATTTTTATTATTAAGATTATTTGATACATAGAAACTATTTTAAATATCTATTATAAAAAATTAATCAAATTTTTATTTTTATTAAATTAAAATGTACATATTTAAATTTTCAATCAATATTATACCTTTTTTGGGAGGCTAAAATCTTTAATTGTTATTTTTTTCCTTTTTTGTAATCTTGCAAAGATATTGTTATTACCTTTTTTCCAATTCTACAAAATAATACGTACAATAATATATAATATATAAAATAATAATATGTAAACGTAAAATAAATTATACATTTATTAAATAAAAAATAAAATTCTTGAATGAAATTTAACCAAAAAAATGAAATATGCTAATTAATTAGTAAGAGATATATTGGTAAATATGTATATATGGAAAATATATTTTAGTCTTGAGAAAAATAATTTTTTGTTTCTGCTTCTACTTTTTTTAAGAAATAGAATTTTTTAGCTTCTACCCAATAAGAGAAATGCTTCTGCTTTCATTTAAGGCAAAATGGTCTGGTAGACCCTTATACTTGACTCGAATTGTAAAGTGGACCCTTCTACTTCACAAAGTTTCAGCTAGACACTTCAACTCAAACAAACAGAAATTTTTAAGTCCATTTGACCATTGACCAGCCTTAGGTGGCATTAATTTAGCTGAGTTGGAAAAATGCGTGTTACACACACAAAACATGAGCATGAATTGAATTAAAAAGTTAAGAAAATTAAATAAAAAGAAAAAATAAATTTACCTACCTTAAAAAAAAGGCAAAAAAAGAAAAAGAAAAAGAAAAAGAAAATCCCTTTGTTCTTCAAACCCACCCACCCACCTTTTTGGAAAATAGTAGATCTCTCAACTGCTATATCCATATCCTCTCTATTATCGATTATTTTTTCTTGAACTCTTATTTTTTCCTCACTTTTCAAATGAAAACAACACGTTCATCAAAAATTCAAAACAAAATAATTGGAAACGAAAGAAAAAAATCTTATCCAAATTGAAAGCTCAAAATGAAATTGAAGAAGGATTTTTGCTGCTACTACTTGCTTCTTTTTATCTCTTTAGAAGCAAAACTTCTAAAAAAATAAAAAACAAAATTTCATCTCTCTTTTAAATCATAGATACAACTTTGAAATTTTCATATTTCTTGATCTTTCTTTTTTCAAGTTTGAATTTTTCTTTCAATTTAAAGCCTTTTGGTGTCAAGTTATTTATTATGAGTAGTAGGGTTTGAGTGTTTCTTCTAATATCAATTTTGATGAAATTGTAAGCTCAAATGGGGCTATCAAATGTTAATGAACTTTTTTTGGGTTAGGGTTCTTGAGAACAAAGGGAAAAACATTTTTTTAAAAGTAATTATTTGTTTAATAAAATAAATATATAAAAATAGCATGACAATTAAATTAATGAGATGGATATGATGACTTTTTTTTTGACTTGGATATGATGTGTCATCCATGTCAGATCGAGTGAGGAACACCGGCTGACATAAGGGTTTAAAATTTCTATTTTGTTTGAGTTGAAGTGTCTGGTTGAAACTTTAGAGAGTAGAAAGGTCCAGTTTACAATCCGAGTCAAGTATAAGGGTCCACCAGACCATTTTGCCTTCATTTAAAAGCAATTTTACTGATCTGCCAAATATTTACTTTTTCAATAAAAGTATTTTTTTTCTCAAAATAAGTCATTCTAGCCCCCAATTCCAAATTGTCTCTAACTTAATATGTTATCTAGATTCCTTCTTTTACTTTTTACTTTTGGCAATTTATTCATGAAATATGAATAAGTAACTAAATATAAAGATTATGCTATGTAAATATATGATATATTATTGTTACTTTATATTAGGGGTGTCAAATTGACGGGTTTAGTTGAAATTGGAGATATTAAAATGGGTTGAAATAAAAATTATGTTGAGTTTTGACCCGCCCAAATTTACTTTGGGCTCAAATGGGCTTAAAATGGGTTGGGTTTTGACCCGCCTAATTTGACCCGCTTAATCTCAATAATTTTAATGTGTTGTTATTTAAGTTTTATAACCACAATTTGAATTTCAACTCAAGAAAATTAATAAAAGAAGTTATAAATGGATAGATAAATCTTAAAAGATATAAAATAGAGAGTAATTCATAGCTTCATTATTTTTTTATTTTTTTAAAAAAATTATCACCATATGGTGGTGAGACCTCTATATTGATGAATAAAATTACAAAGCTAAGGGGAGCTTAAGCCAGACCCGTTTTTCCTGTAGCTGCTTTGCAAAAACTAAGATTCCGACAAAAACTATACAAGTTTTGCACAAATTTACAAGTCCAGCGTAATAGAAAAATTAGCTATAACATCTCAACTGGATCAGTTTTATACAAAATAATTCCTCCTCTTCTTATGCCTTAGGGACTCCATTTGTATGAGATCAAGTTTGTAAGGTCCGATGGCTATCGATGGTAGGTGAGCCTGTGCAAAAACAAACAACTCCTCATTTGTAATACTCCATTTTCCCAAGGCATCTGCAACTTGGTTGGCCTCCCTGTAACAATGTCTAACCTCACAAGTAATAGTACTTGAAATATTTTGAATACGAGTAATGATATTCTTCGTTTGCCAAGGGATATTGTAGTTACCTTTGATCATCTCAACAACTATCTTTGAATCACATTCCAAGATTACATTGCGATGCCCATTTTGAGAACACCATTCATGCCATTTAGAGCAGCCTTGGCTTTGGCCATATTGCTAGTATCCCTACCAATACTTCGAGCAAAGGCCATGATAATTTTACCTCTATGATCTCTACATATCCCTCCAGTTCCAGCTCTACCAATGGCATCCCTTCTTCCATCAGTATTAATCTTCACCAAATTTTTCGGGGGCTTAAGCCATTTAACCACAGTACATTCAATTTTGGAATAAGACCAATAATCTGTTGATAGATAACTCCCCACATAGAGCTCCATTTTGTATTAGTCTTTGCCCTGGACACTACCCATTTTAGATGAGATAAAATATAATATTGAATCCTCTTTGTTTAACAATTGTTTCCTCCATAAATTACAGAACATCTCGCTTTCCATATCTCTCAACAAATTACAACAGGAGTAATTTGTAAAATAGTATGATGGAGTGAGTTTTTTGGTTTGATATTCCACCATTTTTAGCATATACTTGATAGGTACATACTCCCAAGAAATTCCAACAGGATTTCCAAAAAAATTCCATATATGTTCTGCAATTTCCCCCTCCCCCCCAATGAAAGCGTGGTGCATAGTATCACTTTGGTCAATAGGGCAACAAAAACACCTGGCATCACAATCTATCCCAATCTAGCCGCAATAGTATCATTAAAAGGTAACTTACTTCTCAAAACTCTCCACATTAAGAAAGACATTTTAAAAGGTAAATGCTTATGCCAAATCTTCTTTAAAAAATAAGAAATCTCATTTTTCTGTCTAATATGTTTCCAGGCAGATGCAGTAGAGAGAATACCATTATTGTTAGGTGTTCAAATAGGAGTATCAATTAAGTTTTTATTACCAATGGCAAGGGTCTTGATGTGTCCAACAAGGAATTCAGGAAGTCGTAACTGATCAATCTCCCAAATTCCAAGTTCTGCATAATTAAAATCATTTCTATGAATAATATGAGCTACAACACCCATTTCACACAAATTTTCCCACCAAAAATTACTATTACCATTATTAATTTTCCAGATCAAAAGACCGTCCACATGATCTCTAATATTGACCAATTGTTTCCAAACAAGGGAATGGGTAGGTTGAATAATAGAGGCAATAGGATGAGTAGAACAATATTTAGCTAAAATAAAGGTACCCCACAGAGAATTGCAGGTTCTAAGCCTCCACCATCTTTCCATAGTTAAACATTTTTACTAACATCAAAAATACTTCTAAAGCCTTGACCACCTTCCTTTATTGGAAAACACAATATGTCCCAAGAACTCCAATGATATTTATGTTTGCCCTCTTTAGAGCCCTAAAAGAAATTAGCCATGTAACTTTCAAGTTGTGATAAAACCGTCTTCGGAGGTTTCAATGCAGGCAAAATATAAATAGGTTGAGATTGTAATACATGTCTGATAAGAGTAGCTCTGCCCCCAACAGAAAGAAGTTTGCCATGCCATCCAGTAGTCCTTTTCACCAATTCGGATACCATGTCACTATAGAAAGCAATTTTCTGTTTCCCTACATATAACGGACAACCCAAGTAAGTAAGCGGAAAATTAGAATGTTTGTAGCCAGTTACCTCTTTAATTATCTGGATGACATTGTTGGCCACCTTGGGTTCCACTAGGAAGCATTTCTTGTTGATATTGATCCTTTGTCCAGAGCATTTTTGATAATTTTGTAGTTGATACATAACTAATTGCAGTGATTTCTTACCACCAGAGGTAAAAAATAATCACATCATCTGCATATGCAAGGTGAGTAATGTATAGGCTATTATATGGTAATTGAAACCTCTATATGGATGAATGTGACACAACTGATTAAGCATTATAGTTAAACACTTTGGCTCCTAAAATAAATAAAGAAGGTGATAGAGGATCACCCTGTTTAAGTCCTCTAGTAGAGTGAAAGAAGCCTCTTCTCACACCATTAATAATAACAGAATACCAGACATTAGAAATTAATCTTCTAATCATATCATCCCATTTATCAGAAAAGCCAAATTTCTTAAGAGTATGAAGTAGAAAATTCCAATTTACCCGATCATAAGCCTTAGCCATATCCAACCTAATGACAGTATTATGACCAAAATTATTCTTTCTAATATCATGAATAATCTCTTGTGCAAGTAAAATATTTTCAGTGATACCTTTCAGGAAACCACTTTGATTCTCAGAAATAATATTAGGAAGAATATTATTAAGTCTAGAACTAAGGATTTTAGAGATAATCTTATTAGAACAATTACTAAGCCTAATAGGTCTCATATCGTTAAAAGAGCTAGGATTGTCTGTTTTAGGCAAGGGAATAAGACAAGAACTGGTATAAAATTTAGTCAAACATGTACCTCCAAAATATTGTTGTATCACATCTATTAGATCACTTTTGATGATGTCCCAACAACTTTGATAGAAAGTGCCTTCAAAACCATCAGGCCCCAAAGTACTATCAGGATTGAGACCAAAGACAGCTTCCTTGATTTCAGCTTCATTAGGAATAGCCTCCAACATATTGTTGTCATCTCGATGAACTCTCTGATCAATACAATCTAAGTGGAGCAGTTCAATTTCTTGATCATCAGAGAAAAGTTTACTAAAATAATCTACAGCCTCTTTAGCAATCTGATCGTCCCCTGTTATCCATTGACCATTTTCCAATTAGATTCTATGAATAGTAGCTCTCCTTCTCTTTTCACTAGTAACAACATGAAAATATTTTGTATTGGAGTCTCCATTCTTTAACCATCTGATATTTGCTCTTTGTCTGAGAATGAACTGCTCACATTTCAACCACCTAGTATGTTCATCTTGAGTTTTATGAATTTGAGGCCTCAAATCATCATTATCATTCTCAATGTAGTCAGTTTCAAGATCCAGCATCTTAGCTTCCCACTCTCTAACCTTATCAAAAATATTACCAATATACTCTCTAGACCAGAGGTTAAGTTTGTGACTCACATTTTTCATTTTGAGATGCAATCTTCTTATATTATTACCACCCACGTCTTCATTCCAAGCTTCTTGTACAATGTCTTTAAAATTAGGTTGGTCAATCCAGAAATTTAAAATTTTGAAATACTTGATTTTTGGATGTTCTGATGTAGAGTATTTCACAATCATATGAGTGTGGTCAGATCCTATGCTTGCTAAGTGTTCAATATCAATAATGGAGAAACTATCAGTCCAGTGCTAATTAATAAACGTTCTGTCCAGCCTTTTCCATATTCTTTTGCTTCTTTCCCTAGCATTACACCATGTGAATCTGAGGCCTTTGTAACCAGCATCCACCATACCAGAATCATTCATACAAGATATAAAGTCCCAACTCTTCTCCATTCTATGTGGTTTACCCCCTTTCTTTTCATCTGGACTCATAATAACATTAAAATCCCCACAAATGCACCAAGGCTAATCAATGAAGTTGTTACAGTTTCTAAGACTATCCCAGTCTCAAATGTTGCTTGGATTTAGCATAAACAGCAGTGAACCATACTATCTCAGTATTACTTTTATTAGTCACTTTGAGAGTAAGTTGTTGCTTATTATCTTCTGCTACATCAATATGAAAGTCATTTGACCAGAGTATCCAAAATTTTCCATTGCAATTTGAGCTACGGCCTTCAAAACCCAGACCTTTTCTGTATTTTTCAATATGGCAAGCATCAACAAAAGGTTCCTGGATAGCTATAATTTGAGTGTTGTGAATTCTGGATAAGAACTTTAGTCTCTCAAAATCCTCTCTAGACTTAACTCCTCTAATATTCCAAATAATTGTACTAATCATTTAAATATTAGAAGATGTTTCACCAATTTGAAATGCTTTCCCCATTGCCCTTATAATAGGGCCTAGTTTTGCAAAGTCTTTGTGATTTACATTCGCATTCCTGCTTACCGACCTTGGAGATAAATTACCATTGTTGATTAGAGATTGTCTATGTTGAGAAACTGCATCTTCCACCTTTTCACCTTTCTATGAAGTTTTGGGAGCAAAGACATCAGTAAGAGCGTCCTTATCAGAAGAGTCACATTCTTCAAATTCTTCATCAGAGCCCTCCTCTATGTTGCTTTCCTGTTCTACACCATAATCAGGATCATATTCATCCTCTTCATCTTCACCGTTGTCTTCATTATTGGAATGATTCCCAGTAGAATTCTCGTCAGTCGGGGTTATAACTTGAAGTAGCACATCAACTAACGAATTAGGACTCCATAATTGGACTTTAAGGTTAATACCTTGAGATTCATTGTGAACATTCTTTGGTGGCTTCCCAGATAAAATGGGACAGTAAATATCGAGCACGTATGGAGATTTGGTTTGCAACTTGCTGGCAGAATCCCTGTCAGGCTTAGTTAGTTTGTCTTGTGCCTAAATTTCAGCATCATCTTTCAAATTTGACGTGTATTAGTAATAGTTGTACTAGAAGTATTGCTAGAAGAAGCAATGTTGGCAGCACTACTAGCTTTTTTCATACACTCAGAATAACATACCTCTCTATCTTTGTCACACTCTTCAAGATGCTTAAAGGAATTGGAAGTTGTAATAGGCTTAACTGCTGGAAGATGAACTTCAAATTACACTTTACCAACTTCCAACTCAAGCTTTTTATCACCATCAGTGATACCTGTATCCACATCTATAACATTAGAACTTCGTAAAAAATCATTAATAACATCTTTAGACTGTGACAATTTTTGTTGTAGATTGTTGTCCTTAGGTGGTCTTGCAGCCCACTTCAACACATTTTTCTTGTTCAACTTAGCCTTAATGCCTTGTTGAATCCTTTGTCGATTCAAAAAAATCTTGTGGTTAAAGTTGTTATGATAGAAGAAATTTTGTTGATTTTCATGCTGCTTAAGATTTTTATCAAATTGATCCACCTGCTTCTGCTTAGATTTTCCAGCCGTAGTGGACAATACAACATCTTTTGTCAACAAAATTTCAGCATGCTTGGAATTGTTAACACCAGTCATATTTTTTTGTTTAAGATTACCAACAGTAGCAACATGAACATGAACTACCTTATCCCCCTCCTTATGATAATTGAATTCACCATTATGATTATTGCAAGAAGAAGCAATATTTTGGGTAGCATTAATGCCAACTGTCTTGGTAGGATCTTTCTTCCCATATGCTAAGCATACATCTTTAATATGACCTTGATGTTTGCAAGAAAAACAATAATCTCGAACAAAATCGTATTCAAACTCTTTCCAAAAGCTTCCTATTTCTTTACCATCTTACTCTTTAATTTCAACCCAAATAGACTTCCTCCTATGTACAGCTAAATCAAAATCTACCATTACCTTAGCAGAATTTGGTCTAGTTTAGCATTAGTGGCTTTGTCGATCTTTAGAAGAGTACCAATGGTGGATGTAATCCGCAACAAAGCATCCCAATTAAAATAATGTCATTTGAGGCCTGGCAAAGTAATCCATATCGGTGCTAATGATGTTTCCTCTTCCGGATTAAAATATATGGTCCAAGCAACCATCCTCATTAGACATCCTAGAAACTAGATACTTCTTCTCGAGTATATGTTCAAGTAGTCTTAATCCAAGAAAATGTTTTTAGAATTGTAATGGACAATCTTAACCGTACCTTTAAGAGGAAATCTAGCTGCGAAGTCTCGCCTTATATCATCAATAACTGGTTTGCCATATGAGAACTTTCCGACTATAGTAAATCTGCAATCTTTGGCTGATTCCTCCTCTTCTTGTGGAGTAAAGAAAGAAGCTGATTTTCCTTTATATATATTTCTGGAGGCTTAACTTGAATCCTCGTCTTCTTTGAGGCCATAGAAATAACATCCGCATAAGAAAATTGACCATTGTTAGGGCTGGGAATATCTCCAGTTGGTCGAAATTGTCCACTCACCGGAGGTGCATACATTGTACCAATCATAATTTGACCAGAGACTTGTTTACAGAGCACAATAATGATGCAATCAATTGGGTGATTCAAGAGGAACTTACCCGATTGAGGAATATAAGCCAAGGTAAAGATCAACAATTTCAACGGATTAGCTTGGCCGCTGAGATCACAACAACTTCGATTAGAGATGAAGATTGATAAGCATGAACAAAGAAGTTGTGAAATCGGAGAAACTTTTTACAGAGAAGCTCTCTAGAATATAACCGTTTTTTAAATATGATCAAAATTATTTAATATTCATACCTTCATTATTGGAACAAACATTACATCAATGTAAATTAAGAGTCTTAAAACGGGTTAAATTGGAGATTAAATTGAGCTCAATTGAGGATTTTCTTAAAATGGGTTAAGGCTTGAATGAGTTGAGATTGAACCCAATTCAAATTATCTTGAGCCCAACCCTTAAAACTACAGGCGAATTAGGCAAATTACCTACAGTTGAGCTCATTTTTGACACCACTACTTTATATAATGATTCCCGTTAACTTTAAAATGTTATCTAGATTCCTTTTTTAACATTTCAGTTTTGGTAACTTATTCATGAAATATGAGATTTTTATAGAAGGGCATGTGTTATGTTTTTACTTTATTTGAATATTTTTTACTTGTTACATCTCTTTCTTCTTTCCAAAGATCCGATGAAACAATGATGTTTATTATCCTCTTTTATTTTCTCCTTAGCTGAAGCTAGAACAAGTTATTTAAGTTTATTTTAAGCACATTTCATTAGGTCTAGTTGATCCAATTTTCTTATAATTTCATTTGTTACCATATGATTTTATTCTTGGTTAAAAAGGTCTCATAACTTCGCTATTTGTGAAGATTATTTTTGAAAAATTAGAAAATCATTTTTGAAAGGTATTAAATTAACCTTATGGTTGAAATTAGTGAACAAGGGTTCTGGTTATTTCTAAAGAAGGTGTGAAGTAGTGTTAAGCAACTAAGATAATCTGCAAATATGATTAATTGATGAATTTAAATATTTTGGGGCTAAAGAGGTATAATTTGTCTAAAAAAGGAGGAGTTTTGGGAGTATTTTGTTTAAAAGTTAGTTGTAGCACTTCAATTATTCCTTCAATTCAGCTTGTGAATTAGCTATAGTCTAGGAAATTTCATAAAAATTGTTAATTCCTAGAGAAGTATTTGTTCATATCATTTAGACTTTGAATGAATTTGATCAATTCAATTCCTAAACTAATGAATCTCTTATTTGTGACTATAATTCTGAGAGTGAGGATGCTTTTGAGTTCATTCAGAACTATTATGAGAGGTTGCATAAGTTGGACATTGTGCAACATCATGTGGTTGAGTTTGTGACTTCTCAACTTCTGGGTAAGGTAAAGCAGTGATGGAGAGCTTTTGTGGAATGTCAATAAGCAATCTAGCCTCCACTGACTTGAACACAGTTTCATGCATTGTTCTTAGAGATATTTGTGCCTTGCACCTTGAGATATAAGAAGAAAGATGAGTTTATGGATCTTTAGCATGACAACATGATTATGAATACTTATGAGGATGAGTTTCATGCCTTGTACCATTATGCTACACACTTGGTAAGTTTGGATGAGGAGAGGATTCACTGTTTGTCAAAGGTTTGAATTTTGAGTTGCAAGTTTTTTGTGTGTGCAAATGACCTCTGTAGGTAGGAGCTTCAATAAGGTAACTGGTTTTGTGAAGAAGGTAGAGGGAGTTCAACAGGCTGGACAGGCCAAGACATTGGCGAAAAAGTCCAGGAATGTGGGCAACTATAACGGTTCATATTCTAAGGATTTCAGTTAGTAGATATATTCAGCCCCTCCAATTCAGTCGGTTATGCCCACGTCTACGGGTGGTCAAGGGGCTTCTTATACATAAACCAGTAGGCCCTCACTCGATCATGGTTGTTTTCATTGTGGTGAGCTAGGACACTTTAAGAAGGATTACCTTCATAGACAACATGCTGATCAGGTTCAACTGCATACTAGAGCCATGGTTCTCGCGGGTGGTGGTAATAAGGATAGAGGATGTCCACAGGGTGGACGAAGAGGTAATTAGGTAGTTCATAGAGGCCTAGGTAATGATAATGTAGGGAGAAGAACGGTGCAACCCGGAATGGGGGGTTGCATGTAATGATGACAGAGCTCAATGTTACACATTTCTGTGTAGACCAAAAGCTAAGGCATCATATGCCGTGATAACACTAATCTTGTCTATGCTCGGGTGACTATTGTGTTGTTTGCTCTGGATTCAACTTATTCCTATATATTTGTCCTCTGGAGCTTGATTTGATTTATGATACCCTTGATGCCCATATCTATGTTGCTACCCCTATTGGAGAGTCTATAGTAGTAACCTATGTGTATCTTGATTGTTCTGTGTTGTTTATGGCCCTACAGACTCAGGTAGATTTAGTCATATTGAATATGCTAGACTTTAATGTGATCTTGGGAATGACTTGGTTGTCTCCTTGTTTTGTTTACTGAATTATAATACTAAAACAATGATTCTAGAAATTCCAAGTAGGGAAAGGTTAAAATGGGAAGAGGTGTATAGTCCTAGTCCATTAAAGATCATATATTTCCTTCATGCTAAAAAACTAGTATGGCAGGGTTGTTTAGCATATTTGGCTCATCTTCGAGATGTTAGTGCAGAGTCCCCTTTTATTAAATCTATTCCCGTGGTTTTAGAATTTCCCGGAGGTGTTTCCAACAAATCTTCCTAGTATGCCTCCTGATAGGTACATATATTTTTGTATTGATTTGGAGCCGGACAATCATCTAATCTTTATCCATCCATATCACATGGCACCGACAGAGTTGAGAGAACTCAAAACTCTGCTTTGGAAATTGCTTGATAAGTTATTTTTCTGTAGTATCCTGTGTTGTTTGGGAAAAATAAAGATGGTAGCATGAGAACGTTTGTAGATTATCAGTAGCTGAATAAAGTTACCATCCGAAATAAGTACCCGTTGCCTCATATTGATGATTTTTCTGAATAGTTGCAGGGTGCTTCTGTCTTTTCTAAGATTAACATGTGGTCGGGGTATAATCCGTTAAAAATTAGACCTAAAGACATACCTAAGACAATTTTCAGGACCCGGTGTAGGCATTATGAGTTCTTGGTGATATCATTCAAATTGACCAATACTCATGCATCATTTATGAGTTCGATGAATGTGGTGTTCAAACCATTCTTGGATTCTTGTGATTGCATTTATAGATGATATATTGATTTACTCCAAGGGAATGGAGGAGCCTGCATATCACCTTCGTATTGTGTTGGGTATCCCGAGGAAATAGAAATTGTATGCAAAATAATCTAAGTGTTAATTTTGGCGGCCCTCGGTTGTCTTTCTTAGGCTGGTGCCTCAGGGGAAGAAGAATGCTAGTGCCTTCAATCCGGTGGACTTCGTGATGGTCCGAGGGAGGAAAGTTTGATGCAGCAGTGATGATATCAACGATCTGTTTGAAACAGACACAGATTTTATGCATGAATACCAGAGTATGATCACTACAAAGACTTTGGATGACCTAAAGGGTTAGCTAGCCCCCCTGATTTCAAACATCATCCCAAGGTGGATTAAGGTCGGAGCGCCGATAGAGAAGAAATACCTAAATGTAGTTAATCAATATTGGTTTGGGTTCATCAGCAGCACGATTATGCCTTCACAGAATGAGTCCATTCTCCGCCACCCAAAAAGCGACCTGCCTGGGGTCTATTATATCCAAGAAGCGGCTAAATTTGGGTCTGATTATTAAGAAAGAGATGGCCATGAGGCCAAGCAGCACCCGACATCTCTCCCCTTCTTGGTGTTGATCACAGAGTTGTGTCGTAGGGTCGGAGTTCCATGTGATGGGAAGTGAGATGTTGAGATTACACCCACATCCTCTATCAGCATTCGGCGTATAGAGGTCGAGTACACAAGAGATGAGGCTGACAGGAGGAGAGTAGATCCAGTGGACACATCCCCGGAGATTGATATTGATTCACTACCTGCAGAGGCAGTCATGCCTACTCCGGCCACTGGACCTTCAGGTACTTCTAGCTTCGTTCCTTCTGACACTTTTTCTGCTCCCCTGCCCCCTAGATCTGCTGCTGGTACTACTGCCTCTAGGCCTCCAATCACCCAAGCCATGTTTCTCAAAATGGGGCACCTAGCCCATTTTTCTGATGTGCGTGCTTCCCGGCTAGAGGCCGCGGTTCCCGAGATGATTGAACGAGCTATATTTGCTACATTGACACCTCTTAGGGCTTCTAATGATGCCCTTACAACGAGAGTAGAGGTTTGTAAGAGAGGACATGGTGCTACTGGGAAAGTTATGACCTTGAAGGCCGATGTTGCTAAGCTGAGGAAGCATGTGGACCATTTGAAATCCACATATTTTGCCTCATTATTCGGGACGGTGGAGATCCCAAATAACATGAGTGTAGATATTCCAGCCTATTCTGAGTTGCCTCCGACTACCACCTGAGATGATATTAGGGATGATGTTGAAGCTGTTGAGTCCGAGGCCGAGATAAATGAGGAGTAGTTTGGTATGCATGAGTAGGATGTTTATGAGGACCTAGCTAACTTAGAGGGTGCCATGTTCGAGACATCTACACAGGCCTCCCTGAGGGATACTTCGATGGTGGGCTCCAGTGGAGCCAAGGTTAATGTGACCCCAGGCACTGATGCCCAGACAAATGAAGTGACTGAGATGCAGACTTCACCCAGGCTTAGCCTAGCAAGATGATTTTCCTCTCCCTCTCTGTTACTCTTTCTACTATTTTTGTTTAGTTGCTATTTTGAGGACAACTGCTTATTTGTTTGGTGGGGTGAGGTATTTCCACACCTACCTTGTGACTATTTTGTGCATATTGGTTCTATTTTTATGATGTCTTTGTGAATATTGAGCTTATTCGTTTTAGTATATATATATATATATATTGGTAGTGAGATTGTGTTATGGATGTTCTTAGCTTGTGGCCTATTGTTTTGATGTGAAAAGTGGTTTTTTAAACCAATTTAAAATTTTTGGCACCTCTTGTGTGTGTGATTGTGGTTGTTCTTGTGCAAATTTGAGTATCGGTTGTGGTCAATACCGATGACTTGATCTGTGCCCTTAATTGAACAAAATGACTGTGCGGCTACGATGAGGCAAACTAAGTTACATTGGAAATATATAAACTTTTAATTTAGCATCTCATTGTGGATAGGCAGGATGATTGCGCGAGCTATATCTGCTGCATTGACACCTCTTAGGGCTTCTAATGATGCCCTCACAATGAGAGTAGAGGTTTGTGAGAGAGGACAAGGTGCTACTGAGAAAGTTACGACCTTGAAAGGCCAATGTTGCTAAGCTGAGGAAGCACGTGGACCATTTGAAATCCACAGATTTTGCCTCATTATTCGGGGACAGTGGAGATCCCAGATAACCTGAGTGTAGATATTCCAGCTTGTTCTGAGTTGCCTCCGGCTACCACTGGAGATGATATTAGGGCTGATGTTGTTGTTGCTGAGTCCGAGGCCGACACAGATGAGGAGCAACTTGGTATGCGTGAGGAGGCTGTCTATGAGGACCTAGCTGACTTAGAGGGTGTCGTGTTCGAGACAGTTAGACAGGGCTCCCTGAGGGATACTTCGATGGTGGGCACCAGTGGAGCCAAGGTTGATGTGACCCCAGACACTGATGCCCAAACAGATAGAGGGACTCAAATGTAGACTTCACCCAGGCTTAGCCTAGAAAGTTGATTTTCCCCTCCCTCTCTGTTACTCTTTCTACTATTTTTGTTTTAGTTGCATTTGAGGACAACTGCTTATTTTGTTTGGTGGGTGAGGTATTTCCACACCCTACCTTGTGACTATTTTGTGCATATTGGTTCTATTTTGATGATGTCTTTGTGAATATTGAGCTTATTCGTTCTAGTATATATATATATATATTGGTAGTGAGATTGTGTTATGGATGTTCTTAGCTTGTGGCCTATTGTTTTGATGTGAAAAAAGTGGTTTTTAATCCAATTTTAAATTTTTGGCACCTCTTGTGTGTGTGATTGTGGTTGTTCTTGTGCAAATTTGAGTATCGGTTGTGGTCAATACCGATGACTTGAATAGTGCTCTTAATTGAACGAAATGAATGAGCGGCTACGATGAGGCAAACTAAGTTACATAGGAAATATATAAACTTTTAATTTAGCATCTTGTTGTGGCTAGCCGGTTGTCGAATGAGTCTCTTGTAATGAATATTGCACGCTAGCTAGAAAGTGTGGAGGCTTGTTTGGTATTGGTACCAATGCTTTATGTGCTGAGGTCGTCTTGAACATTGTATTTGATTACACCTAGAACTTGCCCCGTTAGTCCGATTGACTGAGTGAAGCGAGCAATTGAAATGATCTTAGGCAAGAATTTTGAAGAGTGAATCAATTTGACGATATACCTCTTTTGTGGCCACCCACTTGAGCTACTTTGACCACTTTATCCATTCACCCTAAATCTTCATGAAGTTTTGGTTTGTTTGAATAGTCAACTTAGGCCAGAAACCTAAGTTGAGGGTGTGGTGAAAAAGAATGAATGTCAAAAAGTGTGAATAACTCCCCCTTTGATGGACTGTTTCGAAAAAGATGGAACCCTCCACATAAAAAAAAATAAGAAAAGAAGAAAGAAAAGAAAAAGAGCAAGAATTGTGAAATCAAGTGAGTGAACATAGTGAAAAAATGTGGTATCTCGTGATTCATGTCTAGTTGAATAATGGGGTGGAGTTTGAGCATGTTTGAACATGAAGTAGAAGGAGAAAGAGTGATTTTCAGGCCATACTTCATGAAGATAGAAGCCACTAAGCCTAAATGACCATACGTTTACACTCAGCCTCGTTACAAGCCTTGAAATGACCTTTGTGATCTTTAGTGAGCTGAAACAAATGTTGATTGGAAAATAAGGGCAAGCCTATAGGTGAAGTCGTGCGTGTATTCATCATTTGGAGTGTGAGAGTTGTATGTGATTCCGGTATTTTAAATTGTTGAGAAATTTTGTGTGAATGTGGAATCATCTTTGTTGTGAGGGCATTCGAATACCTTTGTTGAGCGTGAACCTGCATTTGAAGCAAGTATTGTGAACTTGAGAATCCTTGATAATGGTGAGTCACAATTTGAATCTTTGAGTGCACAACTGTGATGAGTCCGAGATTTGGACTCATTTAGGACTTTGTTTTGAAGGTTTTAGTGTCCTCAAATGCCTAATCTATGCTATAAATTGATGTTAAAACCTTGATTTTCATGTATGTGAGCTAAGGAGCAAGGCAAGGACACTAACAGGCAAAAAGGAACAAAACAAGCTAAAGAAGTGCAAAAAAGCGATCCTGGTGATCGCCAAGACCACTGGGTGGTTCACCGAGTAGCTCTTTAGCTCGCCTAAGGTTCCAGTGTGCGAGTCCCTCGGGAATAAACCAAGTGGGCGACGGATATGGCCAATCGGCGAATCGCTGATCCACTCCACGAAAACAACTTTGATCGCTTAAAGTTACAGGACCTGGGAGGCTGATGACCAATGCAAAATGGCGATGGAAGAGAGCAAAGGGCGGATCGCTGAACCACTCGGCGAGCCCGACTTAAATCGCCGACTAGACTTTCAAGCTAAATTTTGGGCATCTATAAATTAGATTTTAAAAGGGATTTTGAGAAGTTCTCTCCCAGAGATTGCAACTCTCATTCTAGAGTTAAAGTTTCCCCTTAGTTTGTATTTCTTATTGTAGAGTTTGAGGATTTCTAAACTTAATTTTGAGGATTTGCAAGTGGGTTTCTAAATTTCTTCAAATTGGACCATTGTAAAGACTTGGGAACATTTACCCAGATCATGGCAAATGTATTTGGTAATCGTTTCCCTATTTTTATGATGTGTGGCTAAAACCCCAATTCTTGGGGTGTGATTATGTGATTAGGGGTTAAATTAACATATGCATCTGGATGGTTAGCTACCATTACCTTCCTATGTGCTTCCCTCACTCTATCTGCTTCAGTGCTTTCTCTGTTGAAGATATTGATGTCGGTATATATATATATATATATATATATATATATAGTGATAAATGAAGAATTAATTCTCACATTTTTTTTATATTTCTTAGTTAGTTCTTACATAGAAATAGGAAGAAGCCAAAAAAGGAGGAAAAAAAGAATATAAGTTAAATTTTGCATTAAAATGTGAGAGTAAATAAAAATTCCTAAATTAAAAAAGATGTCTTCTATTATAAACTTAAAAAAGGTTTTGTTCCGTTCAAGTTTTATATAAACATAAATTTATGACCTTATATATTGTATATATATTTATTTTTTTGTAAACGAAAGTATTGCACATATCTTTATAGTTTGTTTAGATTTTCTTAAGAATTATACAGTTACTCAAGTTTGTCGTCAATTTTTTTTAATTCATTGCTTGGACAACACTTTTTTTTGTTTTTGTAAGTTACCAAATTTTCACTCTTTAAAATGCTTCTAATTGTAGTGTCGTATTTAGGAATGCACTTCAGGCAAATAAACAGTAACATCGAGTACATAGTATTCGTTTAAATATATTGCAAAAATTTATCATAATAAAAATTCACAAGATATAACCATAATTTAACCTAATGTATTATGTATGTACAACTGTAACGACCTGTTCCCGTCGTTATAGAAAAGTCAATGGGGAAAGAAATTAGGCCAAAAAACTTTTTGGTAGTAACTTGAAAATTCCTAGCCTAGTCCAGATTTGGAAGAAATCAGAGTCATGTGAGGTCTAGGGAAATATGGTAATGAATGAAAGTTTTAATAATGAAATTGGTTACATGAGTGGATAGCCAAGACGTGAAGAAACCCGTACCATTTTACTGAATCAAAGTTGGGCGGGTAGAACTCCCGAAACTGATCTTAGCGTGACCGGGTAGTTTTTGAACGTCAAGGGTTAAAGGTGTATTATGAAACGGGGTTTTAAACTCTAATTCTGAATCTGTGTCTCCGTGCAAGCCGCTAGGGCGGGGCCGCAGTGGCGGTTTAGGTCCCGTTACGACGGGCCAATCGCGACTTGTCGGGATTAAACCCCAAAAACGTTATATTTTTAAAATTTTCGTTCTTGAGAGCTAAGAGATGACCCAGGGATATTTCTTGAAGGTTTTCCACCTCTTCTAGCACTAAAGATAAGGATTTTACTCCCCTTAATCCATTTTTCGATCCGTAGAACTTAGATTCTGGATTAATCATTATTGGATGAGAGTTTTGAAATGAATATGATGGTGGGAAAAAGATCTAGCTGCACCTTAAGGTCATGGATTTGGTCTTGGGTTATTGGGTTTGTTATAATCCAGGTAATTAGACCTTAATTAATTGATCATTGCATTAAATTGTTGTTCGTAAACCTAGAACAAGTGAAAAGAATCCGGAAAGGGAAGATTCAAGTGCCTTAGGGGGATTCAAGTTTGGTTTCGAGGTAGGTGATGGTTTGATTTCATGTTTGTGAGATATATATTGTTAATTGTTATTTTCTAATGCATATATGTCTGTGAATGAAGCATTGTTGATCAAACATAATGAAAAGAGTATGATTGAACAATTGTATGCCATGATTCAACATTTGATTGTATGATATGAGTATGTTCATTATGAGTGTTAATGTGATTTTGGTTTTGTTGATTGGATCGGGTGCCACGTTCCGGCACATACATTGGATCGGGTTCCAAGTTCCGACACATACATTGGATCAGGTGTCGCGATCTGTCACACTAACTGGGATGAGTGTCACGTTCTGGCACACTAACAATTTGGGTATGGGTTCCATGAAAGGACCACTGAATTGTCATATTTACTTGTTATTGAGAATGTGAATTTGTACATTGCTCTTGAAATGATAATTGTGCATATATTATGTACATGTCATGTTTACTATGTTGTGATTGCCTATATATGTTTCGCTTAATGGGATAGTCGTGTGATCCTACCAGTACACTGTGGTTATATACTGATACTGCACTTGCTTGTGCTTTGTTTAGTACATGGCATCTTCAGGCGGCTATTGATAGACCTCAGCTAAGAGATCAGTGATTGAGACCGGATTTCAAGGGTAAGCCAGTTCTTTCAGGCTACCACGAAATCCTTCACTTTTGTTTAGTCCAGTCTCTTCGGAATCAGACTATTGTTTAGATGTTTCTTATACTTTGTTTTGGGTTGTACCCATTTCCTTAGACTTGTTGAATTTAGATGTTTTGGTACAATGACTTTCAGGTTCTAAGGGTAAAACTTTTGCATTAGT
>NW_006239045.1:1494349-1513363 GCF_000226075.1 Solanum tuberosum
CAATAGAAAATGTGTCCTTGGAAATAGGTATGTTTTCCACACTCACCATGGGCATGAAATGACTAGAGACAAACATGAGATTTTTATTATGTGCTTAAGGTTGAAAACTTTATTCTTCATGGGTACTGAATCTGAAGATTCTTATGATTTTCTTGTTGATTGTCATGAGCTGCTTCATAAGATGGATAAGGTAGAGTGATTTGGTGTTGATTTTATGATATACCAATTCAAGGGAGACGCCAAAATGTGGTAGTGGTCTCATGTTGAGTGCCGACTAGTAAATTCACTACCTATGACTTGTGAAACATTTTATAGCTTTCTTTATGGGGAAGTATATACATTGAACTTTGAGGGATAGAAGGAGAGATGAGCTCCTGAATATAGAGCAACATAATATAATTGTTGCAGCCTTTAAGGCAAAAAAGTTGTGTTTTATCCAAATATGGTGCTCCACTTTGCTTCGGTCTAAAAGAGTAAACTCGTCGTTTTGTGAAGGGATTAAGGTCAGATTTGCAGATTCAAGCTTATAGGTAGCTGTTTTAGCAAAATCTTTTCAGGTAGTGGTTGATTTTGTGATGGAGGTAGAAGGGCGTAAAGTCAGAAGACTTTGCCAAGGTAACAACATTCAAGAAGTTTAGTAAGGGAAGGCTATATAATGAACACCATTACTTTGGAAAATGCATTTAGTATGGTTGTCATAACATGTATGGGTTGCTTAGTAAATGATGAAATGATGTTGCGACAATTGAAGTTAGAATATCTACTGCGATTTCCTAGATTTAGTGTATATCAAAGAGGGTCATGATACGACTACTACAATAGTAGCGATGCTTACTTGGTTAAGTTATTAAGTGTGTTAAAATTATGGAGAAACTGGGCATATGAGGAGGAAATCAGCGATGCCATGGAGACCGGAGAAATGGTAATGCAGGTAGGGGAGCAGTGCCACCCGGCAAAGAGGTTGCCCGTCAAGATGACATGGCTCAATTTTATGCCTTTCCGTGCAAGACCAAGGCTTAAGTGTCTGACTCAGTGGTCACAAGTGCTATTCTTATCTGTGACTGAATGGATACTAATGAGTCCAAGTATTTTGAGTTTATTTAGGGCTTTGTTTTAATAGTTTTAGTGTCCTTAAATGCCTAATTTATGCTATGAACTTATATTAAAGCCTTGATTTTTAGGTATTTGAGTTAAGGAGCAAGGCAAGGACACTAACAGGCAAAAAGGAACAAAGCAAGCTGAAGAAGTGGAGAAAAGTTATCCTAGTGATCGCCAAGACCACTCGGTGGTTCACCGAGTGGCCCTTCAGCTCGCTTAAAGTTCTAGTGTGCCATCCCTAGAGAGAGAAACCAAGTCGGCGATAGAAATGCGCAGTCGGTGAATCGTCGATCTATTTCGAGATAATGCAATGGATCGCCCAAAGTTACAGAACTTGGGGATGCTGAGAACCAATGCAAAATGCCAATGGAAGCGAGCAAAGGGTGGTTCACCGAACCACTCAACGATCCTGACTAATCTTGCCTATTGGACTTTCAGGTAAAATTTTGGGAAACTATAAATTGGATTTTAATAGGGATTTTGAGTTGTTCTCTCCAAGATATTGCAGGTCACATTCTAGAGTTAAAGTTTTCTCTTAGTTTGTAGTTCTTATTGTAGACATTGAGGATTTCTAAGCTTAATTTTGAGGATTTGCAAGTGGGTTTCTAAATTTCTTCAAATTGGACAATTTGTAAAGACTTGGGAACATTTACCCCGATCATGGCGGATGTATTTGGTAATATTTTCCCTTTTGTTTATGATATGTGGCTAAAACCCCAATTCTTGGGGTGTGATTATGTGATTATGGGTTGAATTAGCTTATGTGTGTTGTTAATTATTGATTTAAATTCTATATTGAAGTGGGTTTAATCATTCGTTGTGTTTTAATCTATGAATTGTAGTTACAAATGCAATTCTAATTTCGAGTTCTTAGCTTGCTTGAGAGAGAGGTTTTGGAACCAAAGCTCTTGATTAATGGTTTGTAGGTATTGGGTTGATATGGGTTCAGCTCGAAAGAGTGAATCCTAAACCCAATCCTACCCATCTTGTTCGAGAGAGGATGTATTAAGGTTGTGGGATCTTCTTATTTGCTAAGCTTGTTGATGTTCAAAAGGAATCACTTGAAACGTGATAGTTGTTCGAGAGAAAACTACTTCAATCATAGTCCAACCTACCCACTGATATGTAGCTATTTATTAGTAGTTTCGATTACCCATATAGTGATATTTGCCTATAATCTATCACATCCCGAGAATTCCTCTATATATTGTTATTTCATTATTGTTTGATTGCGTTGTAGCTGATAATTGCAAACAAACCCTCATTTGACATTCGTTGCCACCCCTTTAGACTTGTTTACATTTCTTTTCGATAATTCTATTCCTATAAGTATTTAGACCACATTTGTACTTCATACTTATTTGAACATGTACCGCTCCCTGTGTGTTCGACCCCAACTTTTCGTTCGGTTTTATACCGCTTAACGATCATTTTCACCTAGAATTGGGTAAAGTGTACTTGAAACTATAATCAAAATAGTGTCGTTGCTGGGGAGTGGTGTTGTTTAAAATTATTTTATTGAAGTTGAATTGTGATCTTGTTGGCTATAGTTGAATCAACTTACTTTAGTTTTTGTTTTGTGTTGCTTGTGTTGAACAGAAGAAGAGATGAGCGTACACGGGAGTAAGGTAGCCAAGTGGGCCACCAAGACGATATTGGGAACCTTAATTATGTAAATGATCCAATCCAATTGGGTGGTGTTGGTGCAATTCGTCTACCTCTTGTTGAGGGTAATGCAGTCTTCCATATTATGAGCACAATGCTATAGCTTCTCCAAATGAAAGGATTATATGGAGAGTTGGCACATGAAGACCCTTATGAGCATATTAGGAACTTCGTGGACGTTTGAGGTCCGTTCTCATTCAAGAACATATCACAAGAATTCGTATGTCTCAGGTTGTACCCATTCTCTTTAATGGGTGAAGCTACAAAATGGTTGGCTGAGTTACCAGGATTCCATCACCTCGTGGGATGAACTTACCACAGCATTCTCTGTGAGATTTTTCCCCTATCGAAGATGATGACGCTTATAGACAACATCCAAGGTTTCAAACGCTTGAGGGGTGAGCCTATCCATAAGACGTGGCTAAGATTTAAGAACTTGGTACTTCAATGCCCGGCTCACGGACTTCCAAACAATGTGCTTCTACAATACTTCTATAGGAACCTTGACTCAGTGAACAAAGGAGTTGATGATCAACTTGTTCCCAGTGGTATAATGCAACAACCCTATGAAGTAGTGTCACAACTCCTTGATGGCATGACCAAGTTAAATGAAGCATGGTATACTCGTGAGGACCAAGTGTCCCCTCTCACTTTTAGAATGACAAAAGAGTAGATCGAAAAGGATCAAGAAAGGGACCAAAACATGGACAAAATGATGACCCAGCTGGATATCTTGGCGAAAAATGTGATGGGTAGTGGTGCTAAGATTGTTAATGTTGTGGGCGTTGGTGGAATTAATCCTAGCTAATCAAGGAGGAGGATATCGTGAAAACTATGTAAGGTCGGGTGGAAATCAGGGTTGGAGAGACCGTGACAGAGATTGGCCATGATCGTAATTGCACTTGGAAGGAAAGAGAGGGTGACAAGGACTGGTACATCCCACCCCATGAGTGTCAAAAGCCCAAGGAGTCTGAAAATGTCCGCACGTAAGACATGTTCTCACGTATTCTCAACAAAGTTGAAGGGTCAGACAAAGTGTTGAACGAGATGAAGGAGGATGTCTCAACACTTAATCAGACGGTCACTTCTCATTCTGTGTCAATCAAGCAGTTGGAGACCCAAATGGGTCAAATTTCTTCTCATTTGAACCCAAGGCCAAAAGAGGGGACCTACCAAGTGATACCTTGGCAAACCCAAAGAATGATCAGTGAATTGATATTTTCATCGTGCCACGACATTAACTAAGGCGCTTCTTGGGAGGCAACCCATGTTTTTGATGCTTTAGTTTTTTATTTTGAATAACGGGTGTTCATTGTGCAGGTTGAAAAGTGAAAGTGTTAATAAATGGGAGTTTGGAAAGCAAAGAGTCTAGTCGGCAATTCGCCGAAGAGGTCGGCAAGCCTGACTTGGACCGCCATTGGAACCACTCAGGTTGATGGCATTTTGTAAAACTTGGTGAGCTAAAGGCTCCATTGGCGACTCGCCGAACAAGTCGGCGAGCCTGACTTTGACCGTCGTTTGAACCCCTAAATTGCTGGGAGTCCTATAAACTCGACGAGCAAAAATACCACTCGGTGCATCGCCGAGTGGTTCGGCAAGCACGACTTACTTCGCCAAAGGGAGTGCGAACTGAAAGGTTTTAAAGCCCAAACGGTTTAAAATTTCAAAATCTTCATCTTCTCCCATTTTTAACCCCGTACTCTCACTCCCTACTTTAAATCTCACATTTTCATGTTTTCCCTCGTATCTTGTGAAATCTTTTCTCGGATTATAGAACTTTGCCACCTAGCATTACAATCTATCATTTTTTATATAAAAGGTTCGTTTTCCGAACCCCAAACTCCATATGTGGTTGAACTTGAATGCAAATCGGTAAATTGTTGTTGATTGTTGTTAGGTAATTGATTTTATCATTTTGAATTGTTGGATTGCCCAAAAATTGTTTGAATTAGTGCCTAATTGAGTTTTATTGATTGATTCTCGTGTTCTTGCTTAATTTAATTGAGTCTAACTTGTTGGATTGCGGTGTAACTGTATTGGATCTAGTGGGGTGAAGTCTAAGTAACCCTGAATTGTGTTAAATGACGTATTTTACCCAATGATGGATCGCTTGACGTCAATCCTAAGGGCAAAAGACGTCAAATGGCTAATTTTATCCAAATCAGGGGAAGTTTGAGTACCCCGAGGGCATGGGTAGTATGGGTCTAGTTTTAATTTGACAATGTATGTAAACGTTTAATTTTATTTTTGGGGGCTGTAAGTAGATTTAGAAAACTGGCACGAAGTGCCATTTGGCGTGCCAAGTCGGGCTCGCCGAGTTGTTCGGAAGTTCGCCAAGTCCCCCACAGATCGCCCTTAATTTTTTTTAAAAAGTTGAGTTTGTTTTGTAATTTTCGGTGAGATATCTAAGCTCACCGAGTTCACTCGGAGACTCGCCAAAATTCTTTTTTTATTGCCCTTCTACGCCTCTAAACCCCTAAAATACACTGTAATTTTTAGTGAGCTACTTCTAGCTCGCCGATTGGTGTTGGTGATTCACTGAATGGCCCTGAACTTCGCCAACCTGTCTTGAATTTTAAAAAAAATTGTACTGGTACTTTCGGCAAGCCAGATCTGGCTTGCCAAAGTAACTCGGCGACTCACCGAATGGTTTAGCGAGTTTGTCTTCAACTCATTTTCTGCATTTTTCCTGAACTTTTTCTAGTGTTTTTCTATGTGATTTGCAGATATAGCTCGAACCAACTTGACTGATAGTGGCATGGCGCCTCAAAAGCGGGAACGCGGAGTCATCATAAATGAGGAAGCAGCTTCTTCCAGTGCCAAGGCAAAGAAACTACCTCCAAAAGGAGGAAAGGAAAAGGGTAAGACGCACATAGATGAAACATCGGAGTACAACTATGGCAGTGAGGGATAGTCTTATGATTCTTAGTCTTTATTCTATGAGCCTGAGAACGATAAATTATTACAGTCCCGGTAAGCGGAGTTACGCTCCAAAGCTCGTCATGATCCGTCTAGGATTCCTGGGCCGACCCCTCCAGTTTCAACTCCAATGCCTCCACCAGCACAGATGGTGCTTCCAGCGCCACTAGTTCAGGGTACTCATCCCCAGTCACTCAACCGGTTAAAGGTCGATGGATTTACAACCATCTTAGATGAGAAGAGACTGTCCACAGATGGTGTGGTGGACAGATATACAACAGTGTGGGACACTCTCAGGTTCCACATATTTGAGGTCTTCACCAATCCCCGTGGCCC
This sequence comes from Solanum tuberosum, assembly GCF_000226075.1. Taxonomy (NCBI): domain Eukaryota; kingdom Viridiplantae; phylum Streptophyta; class Magnoliopsida; order Solanales; family Solanaceae; genus Solanum; species Solanum tuberosum. Next base: position 1,500,368 of record NW_006239045.1, read on the forward strand.
ATATATTCCTACATGGGTCCGAGAATTCTATGTTGCCTACAGTGACCTGGTGCCTCAGGGGAAGAAGAATGCTAGTGCCTTCAATCCGGTGGACTTCATGATGGTCCGAGGGAGGAAATTTTGATGCAGCAGTGATGTTATCAACGATGTGTTTGACACGGATACAAATTTTGTGCACGAATACCAGAGTATGATCACTACAAAGACTTTGGATGACCTAAAGGGTTAGCTAGCCCTTTGATTTCTAACACCACCCCGAGGTGGATTGAGGCCGAAGCGCCGATAGAGAAGAAATACCTAAATGTAGCTACTTGATATTGGTTTGGGTTCACCAGCAACACGATTATGCCTTCACAGAATGAGTCCATTCTCCACCATCCAAAGGCAGCTAGCCTGGGGTCTATCATATCCAAGAAGCGGCTAAATTTGGGTCTGATTATTAAGCAGGAGATGGCCATGAGGCTAAGCAGCACCCGACATCTCTCCCCTTCCCAATGTTGATCCCAGAGTTATGTTGTAGGGTCGGAGTTCCACGTGATGAGAAAAGAGATCTTGAGATTACACCCATATCCTCTACCGATATCCGGAGTATAAAGGCAGCGTACATGATAGATGAGGCTGACAGGAGGAGAGTAGCTTCGGTGGACACATCCCCAGAAATCGATATTGATTCACTACTTGTAGAGGCAGTCATGCCTACTCCGCCACTGGACCTTCAGGTACTTCTAGCTTTGCTCCTTCTAACACTCCTGACAATTTCTGCTGCTCGCCCGCCCTTTATATCTGTTTTTGGTACTACTTCCTCTAGGCCTCCAATCACCCAAGCCATGTTTCTCAAAATAGGCACCTATCCCATTCTGCTCATGTGCGTGCCTCCCGGCTAGAGGTCGTGGTTCCCGGGATGATTGCGCGAGCTATATCTGCTGCATTGACACCTCTTAGGGCTTCTAATGATGCCCTCACAATGAGAGTAGAGGTTTGTGAGAGAGGACAAGGTGCTACTGAGAAAGTTACGACCTTGAAGGCCAATGTTGCTAAGCTGAGGAAGCATGTGGACCATTTGAAATCCACAGATTTTGCCTCATTATTCGGGACAGTGGAGATCCCAGATAACCTGAGTGTAGATATTCCAGCTTATTCTGAGTTGCCTCCGGCTACCACTGGAGATGATATTAGGGCTGATGTTGTTGTTGCTGAGTCCGAGGCCGACACAGCTGAGGAGCAGCTTGGTATGCGTGAGGAGGCTGTCTATGAGGACCTAGCTGACTAAAAGGGTGTCGTGTTCGAGACAGCTAGACAGGCCTCCCTGAGGGATACTTCGATGGTGGGCACCAGTGGAGCCAAGGTTGATGTGACCCCAAGCACTGATGCCCAAACAGATAGAGGGACTCAAATGTAGACTTCACCCAGGCTTAGCCTAGCAAGTTGATTTTCCCCTCTCTCTCTGTTACTCTTTCTACTATTTTTGTTTTAGTTGCATTTGAGGACAACTGCTTATTTTGTTTGGTGGGGTGAGGTATTTCCACACCTACCTTGTGACTATTTTGTGCATATTGGTTCTATTTTGATGATGTCTTTGTGAATATTGAGCTTATTCGTTTTAGTATATATATATATATATATATATATATATTGGTAGTGAGATTGTGTTATGGATGTTCTTAGCTTGTGGCCTATTGTTTTGATGTGAAAAAAGTGGTTTTTAATCCAATTTTAAATTTTTGGCACCTCTTGTGTGTGTGATTGTGGTTGTTCTTGTGCAAATTTGAGTATCGGTTGTGGTCAATACCGATGACTTGAATAGTGCTCTTAATTGAACGAAATGAATGTGCGGCTACGATGAGGCAAACTAAGTTACATAGGAAATATATAAACTTTTAATTTAGCATCTTGTTGTGGCTAGCCGGTTGTCGAATGAGTCTCTTGTAATGAATATTGCACACTAGCTATAAAGTGTGGAGTCTTGTTTGATATTGGTACCAATGCTTTATGTGGTGAGGTCGTCTTGAACATTGTATTTGATTACACCTAGAACTTGCCCCGTTAGTCCGATTGACGGAGTGAAGCGAGCAATTGAAATGATCTTAGGCAAGAATTTTGAAGAGTGAATCAATTTGACGATATACCTCTTTTGTGGCCACCCACTTGAGCTACTTTGACCACTTTATCCATTCACCCTAAATCTTCATGAAGTTTTGGTTTGTTTGAATAGTCAACTTAGGCCAGAAACCTAAGTTGAGGGTGTGGTGAAAAAGAATGAATGTCAAAAAGTGTGAATAACTCCCCCTTTGATGGACTGTTTCGAAAAAGATGGAACCCTCCACATAAAAAAAAATAAGAAAAGAAGAAAGAAAAGAAAAAGAGCAAGAATTGTGAAATCAAGTGAGTGAACATAGTGAAAAAATGTGGTATCTCGTGATTCATGTCTAGTTGAATAATGGGGTGGAGTTTGAGCATGTTTGAACATGAAGTAGAAGGAGAAAGAGTGATTTTCAGGCCATACTTCATGAAGATAGAAGCCACTAAGCCTAAATGACCATACGTTTACACTCAGCCTCGTTACAAGCCTTGAAATGACCTTTGTGATCTTTAGTGAGCTGAAACAAATGTTGATTGGAAAATAAGGGCAAGCCTATAGGTGAAGTCGTGCGTGTATTCATCATTTGGAGTGTGAGAGTTGTATGTGATTCCGGTATTTTAAATTGTTGAGAAATTTTGTGTGAATGTGGAATCATCTTTGTTGTGAGGGCATTCGAATACCTTTGTTGAGCGTGAACCTGCATTTGAAGCAAGTATTGTGAACTTGAGAATCCTTGATAATGGTGAGTCACAATTTGAATCTTTGAGTGCACAACTGAGCATTGTATGTGTAGTTTGAACCTTTTGTGTGCATTCATGTTGAGTCTTATGCAACACTATTTGAGACATCCTTATTGAACTGTTGATCTTGAGTTTTACTTGAGGACAAACAAAAGTTTAAGTTGGGGGTGTTGATGAGTCCGAGATTTGGACTCATTTAGGACTTTGTTTTGAAGGTTTTAGTGTCCTCAAATGCCTAATCTATGCTATAAATTGATGTTAAAACCTTGATTTTCATGTATGTGAGCTAAGGAGCAAGGCAAGGACACTAACAGGCAAAAAGGAACAAAACAAGCTAAAGAAGTGCAAAAAAGCGATCCTGGTGATCGCCAAGACCACTGGGTGGTTCACCGAGTAGCTCTTTAGCTCGCCTAAGGTTCCAGTGTGCGAGTCCCTCGGGAATAAACCAAGTGGGCGACGGATATGGCCAATCGGCGAATCGCTGATCCACTCCACGAAAACACTTTGATCGCTTAAAGTTACAGGACCTGGGAGGCTGATGACCAATGCAAAATGGCGATGGAAGAGAGCAAAGGGCGGATCGGCTGAACCACTCGGCGAGCCCGACTTAAATCGCCGACTAGACTCTCAAGCTAAATTTTGGGCAGCTATAAATTAGATTTTAAAAGGGATTTTGAGAAGATCTCTCCCAGAGATTGCAGCTCTCATTCTAGAGTTAAAGTTTCCCCTTAGCCTGTAGCTCTTATTGTAGAGATTGAGGATTTCTAAACTTAATTTTGAGGATTTGCAAGTGGGTTTCTAAATTTCTTCAAATTGGACCATTGTAAAGACTTGGGAACATTTACCCAGATCATGGCAAATGTATTTGGTAATCGTTTCCCTATTTTTATGATATGGGGCTAAAACCCCAATTCTTGGGGTGTGATTATGTGATTATGGGTTAAATTAGCTTATGGGTATTGTTAATTACTTATTTAAATGCTATATTGAAGTGGGTTTAATCATTAGTTGTGTTTTAATCTATGAATTGTAGTTGCAAATGCAATTCTAGTTTTGAGTTCTTAGCTTGCTTGAGAGAGAGGTTTGGAACCAAAGCTCATGATTAATGGTTTGTAGGCATTGGGTTGATATGGGTTCAGCTCGAGAGAGTGAATCCTAATCCCATTCCTACCCACCTTGCTCGAGAGAGAGGATGTATTAAGGTTGTGGGTTGTTCTTATTTGCTAAGCTTGTATATGTTCTAAAGAAATCACTTGAAACGTGATAGTTGTTCAAGAGAAAACTATTTCAATCATAGTCCAGCCTACCCACTGATATGTAGCTATTTATTAGTAGTTTCAATTACCCATATAGTGAAATTTGCCTATAATCGATCACATCCCAAGAATTCCTTCTCTATATTGTTATTTCATTATTGTTTGATGATATTGTAGCTGATAATTGCAAACCAAAAGCCTCATCTAACATTCGTTGTCACCCATTTAGAATTGTTTACATGTCTTTTTTGATAATTTCTATTCCTATAACTATTTAGATCACATTTGTACTTTATAACTTAATTTGAACATGTACCGCTCCCTGTGGGTTTGACCTCAACTCTTCGTTGGGTTTTATACTGCTTAATGATCGTTTGCACCTAGAATGGATGAGGTGTGCTTGAAACATTAATCAGATATCATTTTGTTTGATCTGTGTTCTACTTTTTCATATGTGTCAGTTCAGTGTGCCTTGGGATTTTATGCGGTTTGTGATTTGCTTGATGCCCACAGCCATGTTTCTACCCCATTTGGAAAGTCAGTCATAGTCACCAGGTATATCGTGTTTTTCCTGTTATGTTTATGGGTTTTCAAACTTGGACTGATTTTGTTATTTTGGATATGACTGGCTTCGATATAATCCTAGGCGTGATTTGGTTGTCCCCCCATTTATGTTATGTTAGATTTTAACACTAAGTCTATGACTCTAGAGATCCCCGGTAGAAAAGTTAGAGTGGGAAGAGATGTACAAGCCTAAGCCAGCTAAGGTCATATCCTCCATTCGAACTAGTAAACTGGTGGGGCAGGGATGTTTGGTGTATTTGGCTCATATTTCGAATGTTGAGGTTGAGTCTCCCTCTATTGAGACTATTTATGTAGTGTCTGAATTTAAGGAAATGCGTATCAAAATTGGCTTAGTCTTGTGAATTTAATGAATATACTTGAATTTGAGGTGTCATGTTGATGAAAAGGTTGACTTTGTAGTGATAGTCAGGGTTGACTAAGCATAATGGTAATAAGAGTTTGTGAAGGATTGTGGTGGGATGCAACTATATGACAAGATTGTGGTTAAGCGAATTTGTATAGTAATTACAACTCGCAAGTATCTAAGGTTGGGGTTTCCTAATATTTGGTGAGTAACGTGGTTGTATGGAAGGTTTTAAGAGATGGTGGGACACCACTCGAATAGAATTTAAAAGAGTTAGAGTCATAATGAAGAAAAATAGTGGGATGTAGTACAACCTTTAGAAAGAGGCAAGAGCAAAAATATTTTATTTGATTGCAAAGGCTAAAGAAGTATCTTCAGAGAGGTAGAGAATTGGGTTCAGAGACGCGTGATTTTATTCATTTTGTTGTGGCTATGGTAATAGTGTCACGGGTCCATCAGATTGGTTAAAAACTATGGGAAAAGACTTGAGAAATGAGTGTACAGACATTAGCTCGAGTGTGATGATAAGTGCTTTTTGTTTTTGCTTGAGTTTAGTAATGAGTACGATTGAATTTTTAGCGAAAAATATTGTAAGATCGATGGAGAGGCGATCGATAAACGAAGATCCATGGATTCATAAAAATCTCCAAGGTATAAGTTAATGTTGATAGATCAGGGGATTGTGTTATATGGCTGAATTTACAATTCAAGTTTTTCATTTTAAGTCTGCATTTCTGGTGATATATTCTGTCAAGGTACAAATTTGTAAGGTAAGAAATGATCAATTGTATCAGGTATTGATAAATTGAAAGGACTTACACCTAGGTTTAGTTGTAAAGTTTATTATTGTTGATCATTAAGTACCTAAGAAAGGTTTTTATTTAAAAGTGTTGGCTTATAGTAAGATAAATGGTCAGAGTGTTTATGATGGTTGTTAGTATTGAGAGTGTGGGCTTCAGTGGAATGATGTGAAGAGTATGTGGAATCAACTTAATGGAAAGGGTTGGTATAGGTTATTTCGAAGAAAGCCTTTGGTGCTATTTAATAATTATTCTGTAAATTATTATGTGATCATCTGTTTAGTTTTGTACATAATTGTGAGTATGATTCACTAGCTATGGTCACGTATGTTTTCACTTTGGTGGGTGGATCCTTAGTGGTGGATCAGGTGTACCGATCCTACAATGTTCTCTTGGGAGGATGTGGGGGTCATTGGGTCTAATTCTGCCGTTCTTAAGGGTAATCTACAGTCACAATTGCTAAATCTAGCATTTTTATTGTGTTGTTAAGGGGTTTGTATGTTTGGACATACCCCTCAATGAGTATCAGATGTCTAAAGACTAAACTTTTGTAACTTAAGCTCATGGATATTTATGTTGGGAGATGTAGATGTTGATAAGAACTATGATTGTTGGGTATTATGAGGGTGCATTGGTTGGTTCAGGTTCACTTCTAATTGTAGCGAAAATTGATTTGGAATTTTATCATGCTTAAGTGCTAAAGGATTCATCCGGATGATTGTGTCAAGGTTCTTGATATAATGTTGCAGACGTGTGTACGATCAACTTTGGTGGTTTTTGGCAATCGCTTTTGTTGTAAGTTAAGTTTACATACAACAATATTTATCACTCGAGTATTGAGATGACTTCATTGAGGTATTGTATGGGAGGATGTGTAGGTATTCAATAAATTGGTTTGAGGTTGGAGATGTGAAACCCTTAGGGGGTCGATTTGGTGAAAGATGCTTAAGATAAGGTGAGAAGCATCCAAGCTAAGCTTCTAGCAGTCCAGAGTTGACAAAAAAAGTATGCAGACCGTAAGGTGAGGGACATGGCCTTTCAGGCTGGTGAACAAGTTCTTCTAAAGGTGTCACCCCTAAATGGGGTAATGAGATTCGGTAAGAAGGACATGCGAGACAAATATCCCCATCTATTCGATGATTCAGATACTACTATACTCTTGCTTTAGCCCTTTTCTCCTAGTTTGTCACTCGGGTACAAGTGATGGGTAAATTGGTATCTATTGTAATGACTTGTTCCCGTCGTTATAGAAAAGTCAATGGGGAAAGAAATTAGGCCAGAAAACTTTTTTGTAGTAACTTGAAAATTCCTAGCCTAGTCCAGATTTGGATGAAATCTGAGTCATGCAAGGTCTAGGGAAATGTGGTAATGAATGAGAGTTTCAATAATGAAATTGGCTACATGAGTGGATAGCCAAGACATTAAGGAACCCGTACGATTTTACATAATCGAATTCGGGCGGGTAGAACTCTTGAAACTAATCTTAGCGTGACTGGGTAGTTTTTGAATGTTAAGGGTTGAAGGTGTGTTGTGAAACAGGGATTTGAAACTCTAATTCCGACTCTCTGTCTCCGTGCAAGCCGCCAGGGCGGGGCCGCTGTGGTAGGTTGGGTCCTGCTACAGCGGGCCAATCGCGACTTAAGTCAGGATTACACCTCAAAAACGTTATTTTTTGGCAAGTTTTGTTCTTGAGAGCTAAGAGACAACCCAGGGATATTTCTTGAATGTTTTCCACCTCTTCTAGCACTAAAGGTAAGGATTTTACTCCCCTAATCTATTTTTCAATCCGTAGAACTTAGATTCTTGGTTAATTATTATTGGGGGATGGTTTTGGACTAAATTTGATGGTGGGAAAAAACCACCCTAGTTGCACCTTAAGGTCATGGGTTTGGTCTTGGGTTATTGGATTTGTTATAATCCAGGTAATTAGACCTTAATTAATTGATCCTTGCATTAAATTGTAGCTTGTAGACCTAGAACAAGCGAAAAGAATCTTGAAAGGGAAGATTCAAGTGCCTTAGGGGGGGATTCAAGCTTGGTTTCGAGGTAGGTGATGGTTTGATTTCATGTTTGTGATATATATGTTGGTAATTGCTTCCTTGTAATGCATGTATGTATGTGAATAAAGCATTGTTAATCAAACCTAATGAAAAGAGTATGAATGAACAATTGTATGTCATGATTCAACACTTGATTGTATGATATGAGTATGTTCATTATGACTATGAATGTGATTGTGGTTGTGTTGATTGGATCGGGTGCCACATTATGGCACATACATTGGATCGGGTGCCACGTTTCGGCACATACATTGGATCGGGTTCCACCTTCCGACACATACATTGGATCAGGTGTCGCGATCTGTCACACTAACTGGGATGAGTGTCACGTTCTGGCACACTAACAATTTGGGTATGGGTTCCATGAGGGGACCATTGAATTATCATATTTACTTGTTATTGAGAATGTGGATTTGTACATTGCTCTTGAAATGATAATTGTGCATATATTATGTACATGTCATGTTTACTATGTTGTGACTACCTATATATGTTTCGCTTAATGGGATAGCCACGTGATCCTACCAGTACATTGTGGTTGTGTACTGATCCTGCACTTGCTCGTTCTTTGTTAAGTACAGGGCATCTTCAGGCGGCTATTAATAGACCTTAGCTAGGAAATTAGTGATCGAGACCGGATTTCAAGGGTGAGCTAGTTCTTTCAGTCTGCCCGAAATCCTTCATTTTTGTTTAGTCCATTCTCTTCGGACTCAGACTATTGTTTAGATGCTTCTTATGCTTAGTTTTGGGTTGTACCCATTTCCTTAAACTTGTTGAATTTAGATGTTTTGGTACAATGACTTTCAGGTTCTAAGGGTAAAACTTTTGCATTAGTTTGGTTAGTTATTTGTTAAAATCTTTGAAGTTTATGGGAACTCTATTTAATTTCTGCATATAAACCTACTTCCATATCTTTAAATGCCTATCTTTTCATTAAGTGGTGTAGTTGGGTTGTAGTAATGATTCTCACAACGGTCTGGATCGTGACAACAACTATATTCATATAAAAAAAATTAAAAAAATATTCTTGATCAAGTTTCTCTTTCTCAGTCTTCTGATTTGCCTTACTTATCATTTTATTCTCTTTCTAGTATGCTTTTAAAATATAACTTTAAGTAAAAAGAGATTGTAAAGAGGTATATTTTAAAATATATATATATATATTTTAAGTTCTTTAATAAAGAACATAGATTTTTATTTATTTTTTAGTTAAACTTGGACCACTGGTCCGATTTTATTAACATAAAATCATGTGCTCCTAAAGAATAGAGCCACAAAATACAAATAAAAACATAACAAAAATACAGCCCACAATTTAGACCATACATTAAGACCCTAGATTATAGGTTTCCAAAAATATGCTCAGCCTCTCCTTCTTCTTCTTCCAAATTGTACCTCATTGGCTGAAGATCCATGGGTTATGCGATTTGATATTCTTCTCCATCAATTTTGAGATCACAACAAAGGATACATAGTTGTCTTGCTCAGCTTGCAAAGGTAGCCCGTTCCTCCATTTATCTATTGCATTCTTTCTCCCGTGCATTTTTGATAGCCTTATTGTTTCTAGGTGTACCTTCGAGTGGAGGTTTCTGAGCTGGGGATAACTCGTAATAGAGTCATTCATGTGTTTCTACTTGTAGATTTGTGTGAGTATTTCTTTGTCCCTGCGCCACTTCTTCCAGCTATTCTTCTTATTGATTTCTTCCATTTTCGCAGCTGAGTCCAAATTTAAAACAGACATATTCTTCTTGAATAGCTTCTTGTCGAACTCCCAACTGGATACCTGCACTCCAACAAAAACTGGTTCCGCAACTTTATTGTATCATAGATGTGTGATTCTATAGCTTTTTCTATGTTTTCCATGTTAGTGATTGTTGGTACTGTTGATTCTCCTTGTCCTTATTCTGATTGATAACATTTGTTGTTTATCCATGTTTAAAATACTTTTTGCTCTGCTTGGTAGCTGATTGAAATGTTGATACTATTGTTTTCCCTCTAGCTCTTGTTCTATTGCTACATTTGTGATGAAGTCGGCTAACTGGTTAGCTTCCCTGAAAATGTGTCTTATCTGAATATTAAGTATTTCCATCTTCTCGTGTATCTCTTCTATCCTTTCAATTAGTTCCCAAGGTATCCTCCACTACATTCTAATCATATTTTTAAGACTTAATGAATCAGTCTCTAAAAAAATGTTAGCAAATCCTTGTTGTTTACAGTATCTCAGAGCCTTTCATACTCCAGTTAATTCAGCCACCATATTAGTGGCAAAACCAATTCTTTTTGCCTCTACATATAGTAGATCCCCATTGTTATCCCTCAGACAAAAACCATAAGAGCTCATCCCTGGATTATCGTTGCTCGCACCATCTGTGTTACATTTAATTCAACCCTCTTCTGGCCTTGTCCAATGTACAATGCGATAATACAGTGTGGGTATGTATTCTTGAAGTAAATCAAACATTCCACTCCATTGAAAAGGAATGTTCTTGAGCCAGGGATACTTGATCTTTATCATTTAGTGAACTGTCATTTGACATTGACAAAGCATTTTATCAAAAGATACTTCCTTGTCGTGTCTTCTAGAATTTCTCTTTTTCCATAGTTCCCACATGATGATAAAAAACATAGATGATATATAGAGAAGAGGGAAGAAAAACTAAAAAGATCAAATTACTATAATAATAATTTTATTGTAAGACTCTACATCATCTTCTTCCATAATCCACAATTCTCTCTACTTTCGTATCTTCCTTAACTTTCTTCTTCATCCTTACAAGCAAAAATTAAGAATATACTTATATGAAATTGTTAGTTACTCCATGATTTTATTGTCTTGAGTTTATTCAATTTAGTTTCAAAAATTAGTTAAATTGGCTAAAAAAATAAAAATAAAGTAGTATCACATAAATTATTAAAATAAAAAATTATAATTAATTTTTTTTAAAAAAAAACATTTTTGCCCATAGATTTATTACAACTTTGTTGAAAGCAACCATATGATGTGATGATTAGCATTTTCTTCTCACCCTAATCTATGATATGGTGATGGAGAAGTGAAAGAATAACTTTGAATGAAAATTTTCTTGATACCAAATATAAATTTATATAGAAAATAGGAGGAATACCATAAGTTGTCATAAACTAATAAATTTAATTTGGGGGGTTATGAAGATTAAAAAAAAAGGAGTTGTGAATATTATTAAGAGTATAAGTTGAAGATGTGTGAGTTATTAGTAGTTATTTCTTATTTTATTAAAGATATTAAATATATATTATAGTGATAGGTGAAAAGTTGAGTAATTGAATGTGAAAACCTTTTGAGATATTAAAAATAAAATAATTAAATAATGAAGGAAAAATGATCAAAAAAAGGAGAAAAAAATAAATATGAATGAAGGCCATAAGAGGTGTCACATCACCTTCTCTATATTTTTCCTTTATATATATATACTAGTTTTTCGACACGTGCGTTGCACATGATTATCAATTGAGAAAATTTAAGTGAAGATTTGAATAATAAGTTTTGCACAAAATAATATTGCAGATCCTTTTGAGAGTGTTCAATGTGGATATATATCTCTTATTCACGCGAACCTATAAAGATGGTCAATGAAAAAATTTATTAGTTAAATGCACTAATGTATATATTTATTTCAATTTGATGAGGTTCAATCATGTAATTAGTCGTATCTTACTAATATTACCTTATAGACTATATTTGTTGTGAATTTTTCTTGTCATCTAACCAGATATGCTTTCCACGTGTATTCCACGTTAATCTGTTTAGATGTCATATGAACATGTGGAGAATAATACATTTTATATTTTAGAACTATTTTTATATATTAATTTTTATTTTATAAGTTATAACATAATAAATGACTTTCTTGTTGTTGGCTCTCATATTTGACTTCTTGATTGACTGTGTACATAAATCAAAGATAGTTATCTGACTGTCCAGAGTTAACTCAGAAATGTTTCCTTTTTCTTACCGGAGAAACTAAAAATTAAAATTAAAGAATATATTTTATCTGTGAAATCATATATATATATATGATAACCTATTTATCTTACACCCAACAAAGATATAGTTCATATACTTGAAAACGATTTTCAAGTCATTCAACCAAGCATGATTTGTCCAACGAAAAATAACAACACCGTGTTATCACATATATAGGGGCGGTATAATAATACGAAAAATTATTGATAAAAAGTTAATATAAAGAAAGATGAAAGATAGAAATAATTAATGAAATAACTATGAGAATTCATAAAATTGTAACTAAAAAATGTAAAAGATTGTGAATAATGTTTGCAATAATTAGTAATAACTAAGAGAATTCATAATGTTATAACTGAATAATTAATGTGCAATAGATGAATTTCTAATAAATCTTATATTTACATATATAAATAGGACTTTTAATTAATGTTACTATCTTTTTTATAGTTATTAGATTTACGTGCCCGCGTGTTGCGCGGATGATTTAAAATGTAATAATTTTATAATTAAAAATAATTAATAAAATATATTATGCACTTAATAATATATTTAATTTGTTATTATTATTATTATTATTATTATTATAATAATAAAATAATAATAATAATAATACAAATCATTAACTTATTTATTTGAGCACATTGAATTAATATTATTAGTACACAATTTATTTTATCGTATTAAAATATTATATTTATAACTATATCAACTACGCTTTTAGTTTTATAATATATCAGGTTAAATTTTTTCTAAGGATACTATTAATTTTATGATCATCTTATCTTTGATTAAATATCAAATACTTCAAATATTTTTACTTGTGTGTACTTTATTCTTTTCATATCATTTGAATAAAAAATTATGTTAGTAATTTATTAATTTTAACATTCAATAAGAAATATTTGATATCATAAGATTAGATGGTATGTTGATACATTATATATATATATATATATATATATTATGAAACTAGCATGTAACTACTGGTCTCAACATATAAGGCTTCGAGGTCCTTGTCAGATAACATATTGTTGAGAATTTTGTGGTATGTCAATTTTTGTGATTTTATATAATTTTTAAATTTTATTTTTTGAAAAATAAAATAATATCAATATTTTTTTTAAAT
>NW_006239045.1:1513451-1514969 GCF_000226075.1 Solanum tuberosum
TTATTATTGCTATTATTATTATTATTGTTATTGTTATTATTAAAAATATAATAACTTCCGACAGAAAAAGGACTCTCACACCCTATTTTTTAGAATTGTTTCCAAAACAATTTGTATTAAAATTTAAATTTTGGATCTTTATATTTTAAAAATAATTAACTTTTCAATTTAAAATTTTAATAATTCTATAAAGTGTAGTTAACGTAAAGAAATTTTAAAAATTGTTTTTAATTTATGTTTTGTGATGGAAAATAGCAAAGTATAATGATATTATCCACGAAATCGTCTTATATGTAAAAAGCAATATACAAAATTAAAATAATTGTAAAGGTGAGTATATGGATTTGTTGAACTGGAATTTTGACAACAATTATTTGTTGAATTGATATCTTTATTTTGAGTTGATATTAATTGAAATTGTGTGTGCAGTTATCTCCTAGACAAATTTGATGAAGATATGATTTATTATAATTTGAAATGTTTAAATTATTTTATTTTTAAAATTAGGATTTAATTTTTAGTTTTTTATTTTAAAAAAGAAATTAAAATGCTCAACTTTCACGGTTAATAGGATTCCATAATTCATGGCTAGTTTGTGAAAGTCTTTATTTCGTATTTTATTTTAATTGAAAATAATTTTCAAAATTATCTCCTAGCCAAATTTGATGAAAGTATGATTGTAACTATTTGGAACAGCTCTTTTTTTTAAAAAAAGAAATACGAATTAAATTGCTAATATATTTTGAATATAAAATAAATTTAGAACTATCAATTTTCACATTAGGTTCCCTAATTTGTGGGTGGTGGTGAAAGTCTCTTTTTTTTAAAAAAATAAAATAAAAATCAAGTAGGCCATAAGGCCATTTCATTAAATAAAAATGCAGTCATCTGGCCAGCAAACTAAAAAACAAATAAAAATACAAAAAAGACCACAATAGAAAGACACAAAACTGACTGATCCAAAAGAAAAAACTTAGAAACTTTCTCATTTCTCAATCTAGCTTCCTTTGCCGTGAAACTGCCTTTATCATTTTTTTTTCATTTAAATAAAAGTTGGTGAAAGTTTTTACTTATCTTTTTTTTTTTATTTAAATTAATTTTCAAACTTATCTCCTATCTAAATTTGAACACAAATTTAAAACATAATTTAAAAAAAAATTAAATACAAATTTATAATGTATTTTATGAAAATTTAAAACGCCCAATTTTCACGTTAATGAGATTCATAATTCATGGATAGCTAGTGAAAATTTTTACTTAGCTTTTATTTTAATTTAAAATGTGGAATTGTTTATTTCTTGATTATTATTTAAAATAACGAATCTAAATTTTTGAATGTTTTAAAAATTAAAAAGAAATATATTTATTTTTTAATTTGTTTTAAAAAAATATGTATACTTTAGATCTTTTAAAATTTGCCAAAATACAATATTTCTCCATAACTTAATGTAATTTTTAAAACTCAAAAACAATTCTTACGCATTTAATACAAACTAACAAACAACGTAAAAAAAAAAA
>NW_006239045.1:1516199-1517091 GCF_000226075.1 Solanum tuberosum
AGTTTTTTTCTTTTAAAACAAAAATAAAAGTTAAAAAAGAATAGATTATAGATAGCTTTAGAAATTCTGTAGCAATGGATGCGTTCTTATGTTTTTCTGTTTTTATAATAATATTTTCTTTACAAATTTTTTATATTGTTTAAATATGCTTTAAACCTATTTAAACGTTAGGTTGCAATATGTTTTTTTTTTAAAAATGTTTTATATTGTTATTTATTTTTAAAGTTGGATTTAAACATTAAGTTACAAAACAGATTTTAAAAAAAAGTAGTTTTATATTGTTATTTGTTTATAAAATTGAATTTAAATGTTAAGTTTCTAGAATGTTTTTTTAAAATGTTTTATATTGTTCTTTGTTTTTAAAACTGAATTTATTATTTAAATTAAATAAAAATATCAGTTTTAAAACTAAAATTCAAGAATAATTGTGGTACTGATATATAGATAGATGTAAAAAATAATACTTAACATTTACAAAAATTTTAAAATTATCCCACTGTTTTTTTTATTTTATAAAAAGGCAGTTAGCCTTTAATTAGGAACAACTACATTCAAATTATTATTATTTTATTTTTAAAAAAATAAATCAAACCATCAGTTTTTAACGTAAACAATTTTTAAAAACTGTTTTTTATTTATGTTTTTTTAAAATGTTTTGTTTTTTAGATATATATAGATAAATTTTAAAAGTGAATGGAAAAAAAACTACCCCATTTCTACAACTAACTACTAATTGACCGTTTTAAATATTTTTTAAAAATAAGTTTTTAAATTTTTTTAATGGTAATTATTGTTTTTTTACCATCAGTTTTTTAATTAATAATAATTATAGTTTTTTTGTGGTGCTGACACGTGGCATTTTTTCTTCTCCTTTTATATATAGATAGATTAT
>NW_006239045.1:1517240-1574406 GCF_000226075.1 Solanum tuberosum
GATAGATAGATTAGATTTTAATTTAGTGTAGGGACAAAATGAAAATGTTTATTCTATATTACAGATTATAAAGTTTATTTTGTTAATGATAAATTTTAAATGATTCATATATGTTCACATATTTTCACATTTGTTGTTAGATTTAAAAAAAAAAAAAAGAACTCGGGACATTTTAAAATAATATATTTTGAAGTTAGAAGATCTTGTTAACTTAATAATATATTCGTAACATATATAAATACCTACCCAAATATATATATATATATATATAAATAAAACTAATACAAACTTCAATATGAACTTTTCTTCGTTGAAAATACCGAAATATTAAGAAATAGTTAAATCAGTAAAACAAAAGGTCAATGTTTATATAGTAATAACTATTTGATGCAAATTTCCTGACAATTTAAATCACATAGGAAGCATTGATAAATAACGTGATTCTTTGTTTTGAGCATCAAAAAATAATTCGTAACAATTCTCTAACTCTTGAGAAGTTTAATAATTTTGGAAAAGATATTCAGAAACATATATCTACATCACAAGAGAAACTTTTAACAAAAACAAACCATCATGTTAACTTCATATATTAGAACATTACATACTAATGTATATACTAAGCAAAAAAATAATTATTCTATCATTAGAATTATTTTCCTTAAGTACTCGAGGTTAAGAAATTTACCCTCATAGGATAGAACAATTTACTTAATCAGAATAGTGGTACCTCATATTCCGCTGAACTTCGAACTCACTCAACGACAATTAATAACAAGAATTTTTTTTAAATACAAGAAGAAGAAGAGTAGAAGATGAAAAAAAAAGTTGTGGTTGAAAAATGAAAGGCAACCCCTCCATTTATAGTCAACAAAGGGTAGTATGAACAACTGTTTTTTTGTATCTTATTTGAAAATTCATGACCGTTTCGAGAGGTCACAACCCTTAGGAAAGTCACAACTTATTGAAAAAGTCATAATTCTTTGGAAAAGTTACAACTCTTTGGAAAAGTCACAACTCATCGAAAAATCACAACTCTTTGAAAGTCACAACTTATCAAAAAAGTCACAACCTAAGTTAGGGATATTATAGTAATTTAACATTCAAGTTAGAAGTTCATGTTTTTAAGGTAGTATATATATATTAATGTTTTTAATTCATCTTATATAAATTTTACTCCACATTTGAAAAAATTTAACTTAATTAGGCACATATATTTAATTTGTGTTACATTAAAATAATATATAAAAATTATTGATAGATTTTAACAAATTCATGTTATTTAAGATAGGAAAAATGGTTCAAAACACACATAAACTTAAATTGAAATTGTTATTACACACATTAAATTTTGCGGGAATCTTATGCACCCCTAATCTATTTTAAATTGGAATTATTACTTGCTTAAAAATTGATTTGGCAAAGAGATTGTATTTCATCTATTTTTCTATTTTTATTTATTTTACTTTTCACTATATTTCTCTTTCACCTTTATTGGGTTTGTCAGTTACCATTTGTTTCATGGAGATTTCAAAGATAAACTGAGGACTTCGATATCTGCCACAGTTCGGTGGCCAATATTGTTGCTTTTGAAAATTTGAGATCTTAATTTTTTATAAAGAATACTCAACATATTGGCTTTTTCTTAAAAAATCAATAAGGAATTGTAGTTTCTTTCATATCAACTATTCTCTCTGTCCTCGAAATTCGAAAGAAAAATAAATAAAATATGAAGTTCCTAATCTTCATATCCATCTGGCGGGCGTTCACTTAATGGTGAAAATTTTAGATTTTTCTTTGATTTCAGTATTCTATTAATTTGAATTTCTCAAATAAGTTTCATGATTTAGTCTAAAAGGGAGTTTTTTTTAATATTTTTTTTATTGGATTTTAGTTAAATTAAGAGATTGAGTGTTAATTATAATGGTGGAAGAAGGTATAGTGGAGAAGTAAAAAGTGTCAACAAATTTTTAGATATATATTAAATAATAAATAACAATTTAAAAAACACATAAAATTAAAGCATTTTTTATAATTTGTTTTTGTTTAAATAAATTGAATGCGTTTGTTCCTAATAAAATGCTAACGGTCATATATTTTCATGTTTGAAATCAATATAATTTCTCACACAATTTATATATTTGTTTAAAACAGAAGAAAAATTGTCAGCATAATAAATAAAACGGAATCAATAATAAAATTACTAAAAGAACCGGTTATAAAGAACGTGAAAAAAATTCATTGAAATGTTAAAGTTAAAAGACGATTAATATTAAATAATTAAATAAACTGATTTTAAATCATCCACATTCATTCCTTAAAAAAGGAACGTGGAAAAAATTATTTGAAATTTTAAAGTTAAAAGATGATTACTATTAAATAATTAAATAAACTAAAATTCGAATTGAAAAATAAAAAAACTGAACAATTAAAAACTAAAAGATAAGTATCTGACCCTACGATTTCCAACTGTATGACCCATTTTACCTTCTTTATTCTTATCCAACTTTTTGTTGTAAAACTTAAGAACAAAAGAACAATATAAAGATGAAGACAAGAAGAATATAAGACAAGAGGAACAATATAATATAACTTTCTTTCTTTCATGTATTCACCAAATCTTCAAGTCCCTACAATATGAACCCTTATGCCTCTATTTATAGTGTAACATAGAGGCATACAAAAGGTTAGTCATAAACATGACATTAACATGAATATAATGGGGAGGTTATGAAAGTGAAAGGTTACAAGAATAATGGTTATAAAGGTGGAGGTTATGGAGGTTATGGTTATCTTCATAATGGAGGAAAGTAATGGAGTAACTTCTTGATATAGTGGACATCCACAATATATTATTTTATAACACTCTCCCTTGGATGTCCATAGATAATATGCCTCGTTAAAACCTTACTAGGAAAAAAACCCCTGGGAAAAAAAATCCTAGTGAAGGAAAAAGAGTACACATATCTTTTAATACGCTTTGAATGTTGCCTCGTTAAAAACCTTACCAGGAAAACCCAATTGGGATAAAACCATGGTTAAGGAAAAGAGTACAACGCGTATTTTTCTCCCCCTGATAAAAACTTTACTTGATATCTCGGAGACGATGCATTACAATCTTACATCACAACTTCTCAAATATTGATGCTGGCAATCCTTAGTGAATAAGTTTACAAGACTATCACTTGAATGAGTCTTTGAACTTCTATCTCACCATTTTGTTGAAGATCATGTATGAAAAATACTTTTGGTGAAATATGTTTTGTCCGACCTCCTTTGATTGTATCCTCCCTTCAATTGAGCTATATATTATTTCCGTATATAGTGGTTAGAATATCCTTTGCCAAAAGGAAAATCACATATTTTCTGAATATGATAGATCATGATTCCAACCATACACATTCCCGACTTACTTCATAGATCAATATTATTTATGTATGATTTGAATAAGTGGATAACAATGTTTGATTCTTTGAATGCCAAGATATTGTTGTGCCTCCATTTGCAAACAAATAGCTCATTTGCAATCGAGCTTTATGCAGATCACATAAATATTCTGCATCTACATAATCAAATCATTTCTAACTCAGAGATTGATCATTTCAATTTTATATGTTGCTCGTCTTTTCTTCTCAAAGAAAATCACACATCTTCTGTGTGTTGAGTCACTTGCTTTGTTAGTTTTTGGGCATAACTTGAATGATAATATGACAATTCCCTCACATAACTTTTTTTATATATATCAAATAATCTTCTAGCATTTGCATAACCAACAATCTGTAAGTGCACCAATTGCACTAATAAATGGCATTTTTAATCATTTCATGAGGTTGAAAAGATATATTATTTTATAACACTTTTTAAATTTTAATTCAATTATAATTGTTCATTGCATTTAAAAATTTAACATTAATAAAAACTACCACTTTCAAAATAAATAAATAAATACATTCACTGAGAATTTTTTATCTATATATAATAGGAGAAGTAAAAACACCCCTTCACTGTCTTTCTTTCTCTGCACCACCAGTGATCCCCTGCAAAACACCAAGGACCGCCTATCATCGCCGCCTCCCTCGAACCTGCAAGAGACTCCTTGCCGCCTCCGTTGAACCAGCATGCCATGGGGCTCCTTGCCGCCTCCGGCGTATAGATCGTCTAAAGAAAATGAAAGAAAAAAAAAAGGTTGTGCAAGGATGGGGATGCCTGAAAAAGTAGGTGGGTGGGGTGAAGAAGAAGGGTTTTTATTTTTTTATTTTAAAATTAATAATTTTATTCTTTTATAATTTTAATATTTTTTAATTTTTAATATGGAGTACACTTGCCTTAACACGCGTGTATTCACGCTCTCTAGCCAACTCAGTCATCTTAATGTCATATAAACATGGTCAATGGTCAGAGAGATTTAGTATATTGAATATTATTGAGTTGGGTCCAAGTTGATAACAAGTTAAGTAGAAGAATCCATAATACAAATGCATACAA
The DNA here is from genome assembly GCF_000226075.1 of Solanum tuberosum. Lineage (NCBI taxonomy): Eukaryota > Viridiplantae > Streptophyta > Magnoliopsida > Solanales > Solanaceae > Solanum > Solanum tuberosum. The sequence continues at coordinate 1,521,723 of NW_006239045.1, forward strand.
GTATAAGGGTCCATCAGACCCTTTTGCCTTTTATTTTCTTACATCATTTTCTCTCTCTTTCATTTTTCTATTTTCTTTAGTCATTTTTTTCTCTCATTGTCTTTTCTTGTGTCATTTTCTTTCATTTTCTCTTTTCTTCCATCATTGTCTGTAACTCTGTACTAAACATATCATTTTCAAGTCTTTAAATACTAGTAGCTAGCCATCCCTCCTCCAATTCAACACGTGCCTCAAGAATACCACACACTCAAGGTGCTTTAAATTATTGTCGGTGATGAAACATCTTGATTTTTATAGCCTTTGCAAGGCTATTAGTAGCTTTTCTCTCAAAAATTTCCAACCATCCCAAAAGAATATTAACTACTAAATTCTCAATAATCTTATATATGATTATTGGACAAAAACTGTCAAGATTTTTCTAAGAAAATATCTTACTTTTGTAGAACTGCTAGCAACAGCTCAAAGAACAAAAAGTTTTGTAGAAGGTGAGAGCTTCACCTAAGTTCGAAGGCTCGTAAGATTTAGTGCGATGACAATGAAAACAGTTTATTGAAATATTTATGAGATTTTAAGTGAATAATTTGTGTTTTTGATAGTCATTAACTAAAATGCTTTAGTTTTTATATATATATATATATACACACTAAGCTGATTTTCTAGGTAATAAAAATATTTTGATTTAGTTATTAAAACACTAAGATGGTTTTCTACGTAATACAAATGTTTTGATTTAGTGACTAACGTTTTCTACCAAACAAAGTTTACAATTTTCTGAGATATTTTAAGAAGATCAGGGGACCTTGATTGCTATAGGTACAAACTTCCAATTAAATTCTATTTATTACATGGGTCCCGAGGGATGGCAATGGAGTGGGGCGGATGTGGGGAGGCAGAGGCGGATCTAGGATTTAGAGTCACTGGGTGCCAAGCAGAGGCGGACTCACATGATTTGATAGGGGTGCACGTGCATCCGTTAACTTAAAAAAATATCATGTGTATATATGTATATCTATCGTGAGAAACTGGCATAAAGTAGAATATAATCAACAGTGCACCCATAAGAAGCGTAGTGGTGCCCTTGTTTAGTTGGTACAAGCCAGAGGAACCACTCACGAGAATACAGTTCAAATCTAGCTAGAGTCTTATTTCATTATTTTTATTTTAAGTTTAGCTTAGAAAATCATATTTGAGCCATTAGTTACCAACAAATACTACATTATTCGTTAATTATAGTAAAAGTTTCATTAACTACCTAAATTAAGATAGTATATATTGGTGCATCAAAATCTTCAAATTTTGGATTCGTCTCTAATGCCCAGTAGACTTGATTAAATCAATTTTAGATTCAAATAGAATTATTCGTCTTGTGGCTGGATGGGAGAGTGGGATTGGGTGACGGACGGAAGGCTGAAGCTTTAATTAATGACAGATTTTTGTTGTTCAAAAGTTTAAAGGAAGAGCCAGGGTTTCAATGGTGAAGAGATTTTTTTTTTAAGTCTAATCAAATAAAAAAAAATTAAAAGAGTTAAATTAAATTAGTTAAAAAATAATTATTGATTACTACTTAATAATAAGTTAACAAGTAAAACAAAAATCAAAATCAAAAGAGAATGTGCCTTGTATTTTAAAAAAGAAACACTGTCGGCAGTTAAAACGAAAAATTAAAACAAAAAAGGGCTACCTGCAGTTGAGCTCAACCCGCCTCACCCCCTCTCCGCACCGTCCCATTACCATTCCTACTGGTCCCTCTTGTCAAACTTTAAAACCTACTAGTTTTAGTAGATACTAAATACTCTTTCCTTTTTTTTAGTTGTCATGTATATTAAAAATATGTGTTTTAAAATACTTGTCGATTTAAACAATCAAGAGAGAATTTACAAAAAAATTCCAACTTTGCAATTAACATTTATTATTCTAGAATTAAGAGGCACATTAACAGGGGCGAAGCTACTGTATCGGAAGGGGGTTCGGGCAAACCTCCTAGCTTTTTCGTAGACTCTATATTTATATAAAAATATGAAATTAAATCTATAAATACATTTCCAGCAAACCCACAAACAAAGTTAAATGATTGGCCCAATGGTGTCTGTGCACCCAACGAAAATGCTCGGCCCCCTGGTCGTGGATTCGAAACTCTATTTTTGGGATAATTTCATACATGGTATTATATAAAACGAATTTTAGAAAAATAAGGATTAACTAAATTATATGTGGGTTTAATATAATTTTTTTTTAAAAAAATTGGTAAATGTAAAAAATAGGAAAATAGTATTTGTGTTGTACTCTAAAACAATATCTGACTATTGATTTCTACTTAGACATTTAGAAAAGTTTAACTCAATTTTCTTTTCAAAAGTTAGGGATCTAACTTTTATAATTGATTTGATTGCTACCATCCAAAATCTGGGCTCCTGTATGTACTCTTTCTTTCTCTTTTCATTTTTTTTCTTATTTGTTTACTTTTACACGGTATGATTATCTATTCAAAAATTGATTTTTAATCTTTGATTTTAGAGTTATCCCACATATTGATAATTTATTATATTAAAATAATTGTTGTTTGCTTTTCAAAATTTTAAGTTTTGGTGGCAGACTTGGAGTGATGGTTCAAGGTGATAGTGAAACTAGTAAATTTATTTTAGGTATCAAAATATTAATGGTGAATTTAATAATTTTAACCTCACTTATAACAATATTGAAGATTATAGTAAAAATGTAAAAAGTTTGATGGTGGTTACTGTAAGTTAAGATCATTGCTCTATTTTAAAATTTAGAATCTTCTGGTCTTGAAATTCTGGCTTCGCGCCTCTGGGCACATATAAAGATAAATATTAAAGAATTAACAAAGGATATATTGGTCAAACAAATGAAGTTTTTCTTATATGACAACTAAGAAAGAAGTGAGTGAGTGAGGAGTAAATAAATGAAGATTTTTGTGCCGGCAGTTGCTAGCTAGCTATATATTCAAGTGCACACAATAGTCCATTGTACAATAATGGAGATTTCTTTTTCGTCAGCATTTATAGCGTTGGCATGGCTACTAGCATTAGCTGTTATTTCTAAAGTTATGAACGATATTCTATGCCCTAAAAGAAATGTACCACCAGGTCCGAGGCCATGGCCAATTATTGGCAATTTGAACCTTATTGGTTCACTCCCACATGAGTCTTTGCACAATCTTTCACAAAAATATGGAGATTTAATGCTCCTAAAGTTCGGTTCCAAGCCTGTTCTCATAGCATCATCTCCAGAAATGGCTAAAGAGATTCTAAAAACACATGATGCTATCTTTTCTTCTCGTCCTGCATTGACTGCTGGTAAGTATATTAGCTTTAACTACTCAGACGTGTCATGGGCACCTTATGGTGCACATTGGCGTCAATCTAGAAAGATCTACCAAACCGAGATATTTAGTCCTAAAAGGCTTGAATCGTTTGAGTACATTCGTGTTGAGGAAAGGAGAAATCTCATTTCTCGTCTTCATGTTCTATCAGGAAAGAAAATTTTTCTCCGACATCATTTGACAGAATTTACCCTTAGCATTATAAGTAGGATGGTTATGAGTGGCACGTACCATAGGGATGAATCAATTGAAAATTTGCAAGGTATGTTAGATGAATGGTTTATCCTTGGTGGGGTGATTAATATTGGGGATTGGATACCTTGGCTTAATTGGCTTGACTTGCAAGGGTACATAAAAAGAATGAAGGCTTTGGATAAAAAGTTGAGAGAATTTTTTAAGTATGTACTCGAAGATCACAAGGCTAAAGGAAAGGAGGACTCTGCTCCAAAGGATATGGTTGATGTCTTGTTGCAACTAGTAGATGACCCTAATCTTGAAGTTAAGATTACCACCGATAACCTAATGGGATTAATCCTTGTAAGTTTTCTCCCATTTTTTGTTTTCTTTTACATTAATGAAAATGCTTTTGAATTATGCAAAATTGAACAAAAATGTTCTCAACTAATAGTTTGATCTAAAAATGGTCTTGTCGCCAATAGTTTGGTAAAAACATGTCTCTATTGTTACTTAATGAGTTGAAGATGCTCTTTTTTTCTAAATAAATATTATTTCTTTTCTTTTCATAAACACATTCTAATATTACGAATAATAATTTTGTTTATTATCATACTTCAAGTCAAAAAAGATTTAGAAATACAACTATTTTCTATTGTTTAGATATTTTTTTTTATGTTTATCGAAATGAAACTAATGATAGGGTTATTATGATCTTATATATATGTCATATATTATTGGTTAAAAAGGTACATGTAGTTATTCTATTTTTATTGATAATATGAAATTAAGAAAGAAAAATTGATTTATTCCTACTTATTTACTAAGTGATTTTAAAAGGAAAAAAAACAAGAATATGATCTTTTAAAAGTAATATTGTTATTAGGAATAAAATGTATTTAAGAAGAAAAGAAATAGTAATATATTTATTAGGAAAATGAAAATTTTGACACATTAAATAATAATAAGGGAATTTTTAAACAAAATTCTTGATAGCATAAGAACTTTTAGATCAAACTATTAACTAAAGACATTTTTGATCATTTTCACATAATTGAGGGATATTTTTAATCCTTTTTCTATAATTAATAGTTTTTATGGTGCAAAAGTTAATTAATTAATTAATTTATACTATTCAATAAAGGGGTTGACCAATTTTTAGTACTTTTTCTATTATATATATATATATAGAGAGAGAGAAATGTGAAGCCCTGGACAACCAATGACAGTTTTATCAATTTAATAAAATCCCAAGCTTAATTTAAGTGTACATTGTGCATTGAGAGTATTGAACATTCCAGAAAAATCAGCCAAAAGTCATGTAATGCTCAATGTATCCACCATTACGTTGTGGATTCCAATCGTCACACGTGTACAACACATTGGGAGGAGTAAAAGAAATCAATGCAAAGTTAAAACATGGATCCCATTTTTTGATTAACTTCAAAAGTCTATACTTGACCACATATTTTCTTTAAAAATAATAATTAATTTCTCATTTGATTTTGTATATACCTATTAGAGTGTTATTAATTTGAATTCATATTTATTTTTGAATGTACTTATCACTTTTAATGAGATTTTTCTCATATTTAAAATTTAAATTCGAGGCCTTTTAATTATTTCCTTTCTTAATGTGGTTCGGTCATGAAAATATAGTTTTTGTTTATTAAGAAAATGTATAGTTAAAGTCGTGTTTGGTCAAATTTTATATTAAAAAATATAAATATAGTGATAGAAATGTGAAGCCCTGGACGCCCAATGACAGTTTATCAATTTAATAAAATCTCAAGCTTAATTTAAGTGTACATTGTGCATTGAGAGTATTGAATATTCCAGAAAAATCAGCCAAAAGTCATGTAATGCTCAATGTATCCACCATTAAGTTGTGGATTCCAATCGTCACACGTGTACAACACATTGGGAGAAGTAAAAGAAATCAATGCAAAGTTAAAACATGGACCCCATTTTTTGATTAACTTCAAAAGTCTATACATTCTTGACCACATATTTTCTTTAAAAATAATAATTAATTTCTCATTTGATTTTGTATATACCTATTAGAGTGTTATTAATTTGAATTCATATTTATTTTGAATGTACTTATCACTTTTAATGAGATTTTTCTCATATTTAAAATTTAAATTCGAGGCCTTTTAATTATTTCCTTTCTTAATGTGGTTCGGTCATGAAAATATAGTTTTTGTTTATTAAAAAATGTATAGTTAAAGTCGTGTTTGGTCAAATTTTATATTAAAAAATATAAATATATTTCAAAAATGCATAATACAAAAATATGTCATTTAACTTGGTTTCATTTGACATGAATGTCTTCCAATTTTGGATGTGCATTGTAGACACAAAAAATTGTATATAATTGAACAAGTAGACACATGTGTCCTACTTGACGTCCTACGCAGCGATACAATTCATGTCCTATGCAACATTCTATGTGGCGTCCTACGTGAATTATGTCTCGTAGGACACGTGTGTCTACTTGTTCAATTTTATATAAGTTTAAATGCTAAGATGTGCACACTCGAAGTTAAATGTCATAGATGTTAAGTGAGGTCAAGTTAAAAGACATATTTATATATTATATCTTTTTAAATATGGTCTACATTCCTCATTTTCTAAAAAATACTTGACTAATTTACCTGAGACATACAACCAAATTGCACTAAAGGAGTCATCTATCAAAATAAATAATCGTATAATGTCATAGATTATATCTCATATAAGAACTACTACATACTATTACAAAAAAAAAAATCCAATTTATTTTTAAAAAAAAATTAAGTTGAATTTGTGTTAAGTTATTGATTTTGCAAATAATATTTGATTATTTGAATATTGTTTTTTACTAAAAATAAAATAAAATATGATATATAATTAAAATGGAGCCATTTTTATAAAAATTAATAATTTACGATAAAATTTAGAAAAAAATATAGTTAAAGTATTAAAAAAGTTTTGAATGTTTTTCAAATTTCAAATACAACTTTAAGTTATATTTGTAATTTTTATAATCCATCGTTGATTTTCAAATAAATAAAGTGAAATAAAAAGATTATCTATTTTTTGTGTTAATTTATTTTCATATTTATAAAAAATAAATAATCAAATATAATATTTATTATCTTAAGAAATAAGATATAATTTAATGTGAAAAGTGATAATGTGGTTAAGAAAAAGTAGAACACAAATGAGTAAATAAGATTAATTCACTCAAATTGTTTGTTGAATTATTATCATTAGATGAGTAAAAAAAACCATTAAATTTAAATTAACTTCTTAATTTGAATGTGTATGTTTGGCATTCTGTTAAAATAACCATTGGATCATATGATATTGTAGTGTTAATTAGGACAATTTAAATAAGTTCTATTATTTGATAATAATAATAATAATATTTTATTATAAAGTGTGATTTTTATTATCATTTTATTATCGTTTTTATTAGAAAAAATATTGATGACAATTTTTCTTTTCAAAAAACTAATTAAATACTTATAATACATTGGAACCACTAATATATTTAAGATTGTAAATTGTAATATTGAGCCTGTTAACGGACCTTCCATTTTAAAAGAAGGTAAAAATGCATACTTATCTATAGGTGGATCGAGTTTATTTTTTCAATTTCAGAATATAAACTCTTTAATATAAACTTGAATGAATTTATTTTTAGTATTAAAATTGTACAGGATTTGTTGGCCGGTGGAACGGATACATCAGCAACAACAGTTGAATGGGCATTTCAAGAACTCGTGAGGAACCCGAATGTGATAGAAAAGGCAAATGAAGAACTTGATAGAACAATAGGTAAAGGAAGATGGGTAGAAGAGGAGGACTTATCCCAACTACCTTATATAGAAGCTATAATCAAAGAGACATTTAGGCTGCATCCGTTAACTCCGTTAATTCCTCCGCATTACTCCATAGAAGAATGCAATGTTGTTGGTTATGACATACCAAAAGGGACAATGGCATTTGTAAACATATGGTCCTTAGGAAGAAATCCTAATTACTGGGATAGGCCACAAGAGTTTATTCCCGAAAGATTCTTAGAAAATGACATTAACATAAAGGGAAAAAACTTCACAATGTTGCCATTTGGTTCCGGAAGAAGGAGGTGCCCTGGGTACAGCTTAGGGATCAAACTTGTGGGGACAACCTTGGCTAACTTGTTGCATGGATTCCATTGGAGATTAACAGGTGACATAAACCCAGAAGAAATAAGCATGAAAGAGATATATGGATTGACTACACACCCAGAAAAATCGATATCTATGATCGTGGAACCAAGATTTCCTCTCCATCTTTATTAGTACCACTTTCTTGGGATCCTATCAAGCCAGAATTTACATTGGTTACTTTCACTTCTTCTTGTAAAATTTATGTATAAATAAATGATCACTACAACATTTTCGGCTTACGGCCACACTAAATCTAGACAACGCTTGTAAAGTGTTGCCTAAAATATTTTTGGGTACACTTTAAAAGCGTAGCCAATGTTTTTAACTTTTCACTTCGATAATATTGACATCTTTTGTAAAGGGTACTCTTTAATGATATAGGCTACACTTTAGAACTGTTGTTATATAATTATGATATAATTGGCAACAAAGCATTATGATATAATCGGCAACAACTATTTGCATATATGGCCACACCTTTAAAGTGTGCTATTTTTATAATTGTAAAAATAACACATTAGAAGTTTGGCCTTGAAAGTTTTCACTAAAATAATATATTTCCTCCAACATTTTCAAGTCAGCTTGCTCCAATTTTTATTTGGGAAAAAAAATTCAAGTCATAAAACATAGCCTTTCAACTCTTAGGTAAAGCTTTGCCCAAATTAGAAAAAAAATCCCAATTTCTTGAAGAAGAAGAACGCCTTAGCTCCAAATCTGAAATTTTTCACCGAGCAAATTGAAGAATTGAAGAGTGGTTTCAAAATTAAAAGGTATTTCTGTACAGATTTTTCTCAAAGCAAATTAAAGAATGGTTTCAAAATTTCATTCTTCATCTTTGACATACGAAAATTCCTGATGATTTTCTAATTTTTCACCAATGACAGAACAAGATGCTTCAATTTAGAAGATGATTTCTTAAAGCTTCATCACATTTAAAGGATTTTTTTGGAATAGAGTTTATCAGGTAAATATTTCTATCTTTAAAAGTCAAAATTTATGGCATCTGGGTTTATTGCTTGCGTGTGGTTACATATTTAGCTTTAGGATTTTGATATTCTTGTGTTTGTTGATACGATTTTTTATTTTATTTTTGGGTGTCTAGCTTGTAGTTCTATTACCCACATCAGTTGATTCTTTGCCCAATGCATTCATCACTAAATAAGTATGAGAATTTCTTTTTTATTAGACTGATAAGCTGATTAGGGCTAAAATCGTCCATGATAATGTAGGTTTCATGTAATTTTTTTAAGCATTATGTTTTTGTTGCTTCGCCTTTATTAGTTTTTGAAGCTACAAACTTCTTAGATTGACTAGAAGAGATTCTATCGGTAAGAAAAAAGGAGAACATAACAATCAAGACTAAGTCACTAAGATAGTAGGCGTTGTTTACCGAAGACTAGAAAAATGATTGCAATATTGTCTGGTAATAATGGATTCTTGGTTTGCCGAAAGAATTTTATAAAACTGGACAGCAGTACCAGAGTGTCTAACATTGTTGTCAAAAATGTGTACACTTGCAAAAATACTTGTGAGACAGGAAAAATAGGAAAGGAAACATTACATATTATATATATTGGAGTGTCCTTGCTAGGTGAAGCTTTAGTATCTCTTGCTATGACATGTGATGATTTGCGTACGACGCTGTTATACCTTGAAAATAGAGGTAGGATGTGATGTTTCTGCTTACTTTTTCTCTTATAGTTATACTCTTGTTTCTTAAGATCCAAGCCATTGTATATGATCTTCCTCTTAGTTTCCTTATCCTCCTCTTCTGACAGCCTATGTCTAGAATTTTATATTTAATAACCAGTCTTATTTGCTATGGAAATTTTAAGTGATATTTGATCTATCATATGGAGAGCAAACCGAGGATGAGTTATACTATTATGTAAGGACACATGGAAGATGATAGACACTATAGTGTATAATAATGAAGGACGAGATATGCTACAATTTAATATTTCTCAATTACCCTAATTCTCAATATAGTATGCAGGGGACAAGTGGGAAGAAAGCCCGAACATATGCTTTCCTTAATCTAGAAGTAGCTAAGGGTACATATCATGTTGCATGCCATCTATGATTGTGAGGTCAGTACCTATGAATTGGTAATTCCGGGTGGTGTCTTTGTTTGATTAGTGTTATTAAAAGCGAGAGCTTTTTCGCTTAAAGCGAGAAGCAAGGCGAAGCGAAGTTGTATCACTTTTTTGCAGTGAAGCGAAGCTGTGGTAAAAGAGCGAGCGCTTCAGTCCCAGAAGTGAGAAGTGAGACTTCAGTAAAAGCGAGAAAAAGTTCGCTTTTCTCATTAAGCGAGGTTTACTGTAACTAGTCTATTGCTGTGACACTCTTTCAAGTGACTACAAGTTAAGTTTTTCATCTCTTCTTTATTTTTCTGTTTCTCTGGCTACAATTTTTTTTTCAACTTGCAGTCTGCAGTTTCCCTTGTTCTATTTTTTTCTTTCTGATTTGCAATATAATCTTCTCTGTTTTTTTCTTTCAGTTTTGCAATTTTTTCTCTGCTTTGTATAACTTTCTCTGTTATGCTCTGTTTTTGGTCCATATTCTACAATTTTCCCTCTATTTTATAATGTTTTTTGTCTCTATTTTCACTGTTTTGTTTTTCTGGTAGTAAATTATATTTACATTTCTATTTAAGAATTGAAAGATTTGCTAAATATATTATTTATATTGTGTTCTTGGTTATTTATCTATGCATATTTGATATTTTTGTTTTTGTACTAAATAGCGCTTTAGTTGAAAAAAGCATGCGCTTCGCTACATGCTTCTCGCTTTGGTGAAGCGAGCCCATGTCTCTTTTTTTCGCTTCTCGCTCTCCAAAACATTGTGTTTGATAATTTTCATCCTCTCTACTCTTTCATTATAGCAGTCTAGCTTTAAACACTTATCCATGTCGCTAATAGTTCTCTTAAGACTTATGTCTATTTAAAGTAGTGTCCTCAGTCCAAGGAATGGTATGGTAATGTTCTGTTAAAAGTGTAGCTAATTAACCCCCACCCGCTTCAACTCCAGTCTAGTATTAGTAGTGACCTTATGTCCCTCATTTTTTCTTTTTCTTTTATAGTTTGATAACGAGTGACCTTATGTCTCTCTTTTTCCCCTCGTAAGTTATAGATCCCCATGTTTGCTATAAATTTATTTGTAATCTCGTGATGAAGAACTGTTCGCTCACTATGTTGCATTACTCACACTCCCATATTTTACCATTCCTAAGCTCATACTGATGATTATCTCGATACGTTGGGATGAATCTTTTTAATTTGCTTTCATATATGAAGTTATTGTTAAGAACATTTTGTTTCTATTTATTGTTCATAATTAATGTTGAAAATATTTGTTTCAGCTTATTGTCCATCCAACTCTTTTCGAGAATAGCATTTGTCACTATATCATGGTTTTCTCATACTTAAAACCTGTATGATTCATATAGTTAAAGCAATAATCAAGAGGGAATTTAGAGATAAGGGCTTCTTTTCTTTTTGGAGAAGGAGAGACCGTACAGATAAGTAGACGTTACAAAGTAATTTTCTTGTATATGCTTGTGTAAATTTAAATTACTTGGTATTAATAATTAGTTAGTGTACCACCCCGCTACTAGAAATACTTGGAATTAGAAAGAAACTGTTTTGGAAATAATCAAATTTGGAAAGTTTGACAAAGTTAAGTTATATATGCATTTTGGGTCAACTTCAAATGACCACAACTCCTAGCTCAGGATGAGTTAGGTATGCTACAACATACAGTAGGAAATATATTTGAATTATCTTTCCAACGCCGCCGAGTTTGCTCAGTTTCGAGTTCATATGAGGGAGATATGCCCATTTGAAGTTGTGATGTCTAGATAAGGAAAGTAAAAACAAGATTATAGAAGGGTATTATGGTTTTTTCCCTACCCAATTATTTAATTTCATTTTTGTTAATTAAGTTGGGGTCTACACTGATTTGTTTCAGTTTACGCTTCATCAAAAAGAGTTAGCCGTTTTGAGAGAAGAGAAAAGAAGAGGAGAAGAGGAGAAAAAGCAAGGATTCGTCGATTTCTTGAGGAATTGAGTGCGGATTTCACCAAGGATTCAATCCTACAAGGTATTTGAGTTCACATAGCATTGGGTTCGTTCACCCACGCGCCAAACATGTTTATTTCAGTATGATTTTCATCCTTAAAGATTGAGACTTTGATGTTCTTGAGTTGTATTCTTGAGTTGCTTTCATTCTTGAATTTGGGATGAGATTGAGGAGTTCTTGCGAGTTTAAGGTCAATTGTTAAAGTTGTTATGATTTAGATTCTTGTGTACATATACTGGGTATATGAATCTAAAGAGAATTTGATAAAAAGAACTGAGTTAAGGCAAATTGGGGTTAGAAAATGAAGAAGGAAAAAGTTAGGCAAATCTGGTGCCCCAGTCCACGTTGTGAACCTGCCCCACCTTTTCCCAGAATTCTTCTTCGTGTCGCGGATTGGTCACAGACCGTTTTGCCTCAAAAAAAATTTCGCGACCAAATATTTAAATGCATCTCCGCGTCGGGGACTTGCTTCCAGACAACGATTTCTTGATCGTTTCTCATGTTTAACTATCTAAAAACACTCCTAAACATCATGAGACCTTTCCTATCACAAATCACAATCCTTGTATTCATAAATTCAAATTTAAGGAAAGTTAAGAGCCAAGTCAAGAGAAGTTCATAGAGTCTTCCAAAAGACTTACAAATGTTTTAACTTTGTTTTAAGACCTGAGTTTTGAGTTGAGTAAAGAGTAAATATTGAAGTTCATTTCTTCAAAAGAGTATATCGGGACTATGTATTCCAAAAGAGTAAAATGTTTTTTCACATTTAAACAAGAAATGAAACTGAGATTTCCAAAAGATCATTTGAGCTAGTTTTCAGTAACGAGTAAATGCTTTTACAATTAAGCAAGAGAGGAAACACTGATTTCCAAGAGAGACTTCGGGCTACTTTTTGAGTAATTATCTCAAACCACAAAGTTATGTTTTTAAACATAAGAGCTAGTATCATATTTTGGGAGTAGTATTGAGCACCGATATAAGAGAGAGTTCAGACAACTCCCAGCCCCCATAAAACATGTAGCCACCATGGGTAGTAAAAGGGTCATACTTTTTAGATGATTCCTTAGTGCCTTTTAGCATAGACTAGTGGATCCACTTAGTAGTCAGGTTTATACCCTTGGCAAGGTATAGGACGGCCCTGGCAGCGTGAGGCAAAAAACTGTATCATCACAATAGCTCTTAAGTGATGGTTGTCGGGTAAAGAAACTCCCACAACAGTATTTTGTATTCTTATATACACAAAGTTTATTGTATTTTTGTATACCTTCAGAGTTTATATTGTATCTTTGCATACATTCATAGTTACTATTGTATTTCTAAATACACAGAGTTCTTATCTAGGTTTTAAAAGTTTTTCTTTATATTGCATTTATTTTGTTGCTTTATATTGAAATGAGTTAAGTTGAGTTAAGTTGAGCCAATGTATGTTCATTAAGTTTCTTTCAAGCTTATGTCTTGTTTTAGAATTCCCCTCGCATGCTCGTACATTCAATGTACTGACGCCATTTGGCCTGCATCATTTTTATGATGCAAATACAGTTAACTAGGATCAACATCTAACACTTCATTGATCCAGTTGAGTATTCAGAGTCTTGTGGTGAGCCTACTTGCTTTCCGGAGGATCCCTATTTATATTGCATTAGTAGTTTTTAGTTGTTAGGATGATCGGGGGGTCTTATCCCGACATCCATCTCAGTTATTAGAGGCTTTATAGACAGATAGTTAGTTCATTTGTTATTATATTATTATTGGCTTATGTTGAACTTTGAGTTGCTACCTTGGCTAAGTCGAATGTTATTTAATACATTCTAAGTTATCTATTGAGCAGTTCAGTTTACTTTATAAAGTATTTTATCATGAGTAAGTCTTTCGCTAAGAGTTAAGCCAGGACAAGGGTCTGCTTGGGGCCAACAATCGTTCTCGAGTGCCAGTCCCGCCCAGGGTATAGGCTCAGGGTGTACCAAGGTAGATTGTGTGTACCAAGGGTGGATGAACTTCAAGAAAGGATTATGGAGGAAGCTCATAGCTCCAGATATTTAATCCATCTAGGTTCCACAAAGATGTATCGTGATTCAAGAAAGGTTGAAAATAGCGTAGAGTCGTTAGAAATCCTACACAAATGTTAGGAGAAGAGACTTAGAGTTTGAAGTAGATGATTGGGTTTACTTTAAAGTTTCACCCATGAAGGGTGTTATGAGATTTGGTAAGAAGGGGAAGCTTAATCCCCAGTATATTGGTCCTTATAGAATATCGGCAACGTATCTTATTAGTTAGAGCTACCACAAGAGTTAGCAGCGGTTCATCCGGTATTCCATATTTCTATGCTTAAAAAGTGTATATGCGATCCTTCATTGATCATACCAACTGATGATATTGGTATTAAGGACAACTTGTCTTATGAGGAGATTCCTATTCAGATTATAGACCGCTAGGTTCGCAAGTTGAGGACTAAGGAAGTAGCATTAGTCAAACTTTTTTGGAGAAATCAATTTGTTGAGGAAGCTACTTGGGAAGCTGAGGAAGATATGTAGAAGAGATACCCAAATCTCTTCGAATCCGTAGGATTTCCAAATTAAAGTACTAATCCTTTTCTTGGCATTTATTTTAAATTGGCTTGTTATATTTACATTTTCCTTGTTGGGTGTTTGAGCTAGATGTTAGATGTTACACCCTTAGCCTGCTAAGATTAATCTCATTCGGGGATGAATGTCCCCAAGGGGGAGCTATTGTAACACTCCGCTACTAGAAAGAATTGGAATTAGAAAGAAACCGTTTTTGGAAATAATCAAATTTGGAAAGTTTGACAAAGTTAAGTTATATATGAGTTTTGGGTCAACTTCAAACGACCATAACTCTTAGCTCAGGATGATTTAGGTGTACTACAAGATACCGTAGGAACGATCTTTGAATTATATTTCCAACTCCACCGAGTTTGCTCAGTTTAGAGTTCGTATGAGAGATATATGCCCATTTGAAGTTGGGCTGTCTAGATAAGGAAAGTCAAAACTGGATTTTAGAAGGGTATTATGGTCTTTTCCCTACCCAATTACTTAATTTCGTTTTTGGTATTTAAGTTGGGGTCTAAACTGATTTGGTTCAGTTTAAGCTTCATAAAAAAAGAGTTAGGGTTTTGAGAGAAGAGAAAAGAAGAGGAGAAAAAGCAAGGATTCATCGATTTCTTGAGGAATTGAGTGCGGATTTCGCCAAGGATTCAATCCTACAAGGTATGTGAGTTCACATAGAGTTGGGTTCGTTCAACCATGCGCCAAACATGTTTATTTCAGTATGATTTTCATCCTAAAAGATTGAGACTTTGATATTCTTGAGTTGTGTTCTTGAATTGCTTTCGTTCTTGAATTTGGGATGAGATTTAGGAGTTCTTGAGAGTTTAAGGTCGATTGTTAGAGTTGTTTTGAGTTAGATTCTTTTGTACATATAATGGGTATCTGAATCTAAAGAGAATTTGAGAAAAAGAACCAAGTTTAGGTGAATTGGGGTTAGAAAATGAAGAAGGAAATAGTCGGGAAATTCTGGTGCCCTCGTCCGCGTCGCGAACCTGCCCCACCTTTTCCCAAAATTGTTCTCCGTGTCACGGAGTGGTCACGAACCATTCTGCCTCAAAATTTATTTTGCGACCAAATATATAAATGCATCTCCATGTCACGGACTTGCTTTCACATAGTGGTTTCTTGATTGTTTCTCATGTTTAACTGTCTAAAAACACTCCTAAACATCATGAGATCTTTCCTATCACAAATCACAATCCTTGAATCCATAAATTTAAATTCAAGGAAAGTTAAGAGCCAAGTCAAGAGAAGTTCATAGAGTCTTCCAAAACTCTTTTACAAATGTTTTAACTTTGTTTTAAGACCTGAGTTTTGAGTTGAGAAAGAGTAAAGATTGAAGTTCATTTCTTCAAAAGAGTATATCGGGACTATGTATTCCCAAAGAGTAAAATGTTTTCACATTTAAACAAGAAAGGAAATTGATATTTCCAAAAGCGCTTTTGAGCTAGTTTTCAATAAAGAGTAAATGCTTTCACAATTAAGCAAGAGAGGAAACACTGATTTCCAAGAGAGCCTTCAGGCTAGTTTTTGAGTAATTATCTCAAACCACAGAGTTTATGTTTTTTAAACATAAGAGCTAGTATCATATTTTGGGAGTAGTATTGAGCACCGATATGAGGGAGAGTTCAGACAACTCCCAACCCCCATAAACCATGTAGCCACCATGGGTAGAAAAAAGGGTCATACTTTTTAGATGATTCCTTAGTGCTTTTTAGCATAGAATAGTGGATCCACTTAGTAGTCAGGTTCTATACCCATGGCAAGGTATAGGACGGCCCTAGTAGCGTGAGGTAAAACGTTGTATCATCACAGTAACTCTTAAGTGATGGTTGTCGATTAGAGAAACTCCCACAACAGTATTTTGTATTCTTATATACGCAGAGTTAATTGTATTTTTATATACATTCAGAGTTTAAATTGTATCTTTGCATACATTCAGAGTTACTATTACATTTCTAAATACACAGAGTTGTTATCCAGGTTTGAAAAGTTTTTCTTTATATTAAGTTGAGTTGAGTTGAGCCCAAGTATGTTCTTTCAGTTCCTTTCAAGCTTATGTCTTGTTTTAGAGTTCCCCTCGCATGCTCATACATTTAATGTACTGGCACCATTTGACTTGTATCATTTTTATGATGTAGATACTAGTAACTAGGATCAGCATCGAGCGCTTCATTGATCTAGTTGAGCATTCACAGTCTTGTGGTGAGCCTCTTTGCTTTCTAGAGGATCCCTATTTATATTGGTTTAGTAGTTTTTAGCTGTTAGGATGATCGAGGGGTCTTGTCCCGAAATCCATCTCAGTTATTAGAGGCTTCATAGACAGTTAGTTAGTTCATTTGTCATTATCTTATTATTGGTTTATGTTGAACTTTGAGTTGCCACCTTGTCTAAGTCGACTGTTATTTAATACATTCTAAGTTATCTATTGAGCAGTTCAATTTACTTTTTAAAGAATTTTATCATGGGTAAGTCTTCTGCTAAGAGTTAAGCCAGGCCAAGGGTCCGCTTGAGGCCAATAATGGTTCTCGAGTGCCAGTCCCACCCAGGGTGTAGGCTTGGGGAGTGACAACTAGGTAGAGGTAAGTATCATGAAGTGAAAATTTATGGAAATTTGAACAAATTTTTAGCATTCATTCTACCTAAGCAGTGTAAATTTGTTAGTTTACTGAATGGACACCAATTATATAATTAAGTAAAGGAAAGTAACATGAGCTACAAAATTTAGGATATTTGAACAAGTTGATGGACTATTTTCGTGAGAGGATGCTATTTTTTGGTGTTTTTATCAACTTTCTTTGAATTGCAGCTCACGTAGGCTTCTCGAACAGTGAATGGCATAGCCCAGTTCAGTCTAACAATAGTAAGAACATGCACCAAAGGTCAGTTGCTACTGCACAATAAAGGATCTGGTGGTTGACACTTTCTGAATTGGATTGGCACATAAAAAATTATTGGCTAACTGGAAGTAAAGTTCCCTGTTATCCTTTGCCAACACAAAGTTAAATGCAGTCTGATGAATTTCCTTGAAAAAAGGCTGGTTTATTTCTCCATGTATTACTTGCTGCATCTTTTACCAATGTCATGCACATGCAGTGATAAATCAGTTCTTCGTCGATGTCTCTGAATTATTTGCTAAGAAAATTTGTTAGATCTTTTTAGTTCTTGATCTCTATCACAAGACTATTGATTTGTTGGTAGAGGGTGATAATTTTATTTTAAAATGCTTGAGTCGCTGGACAGTTTGCTCGGAAGGGATGTCAATTAAAGTTAACTTAATGAATCATAAACTCATTTTAGGTGGACATAAAGTAGTACTTATATTTAATATGGATGTCAATTTTATTCAATAGGTTGAACTTCAGAATCGCCAAAATTTCGGGGAAACAACTAATGATGCGTTTAGGGCAGTGTTTGGAAAGGAGCAGCCTGGTCGACTTAGGTGCTATGGTAGATCAGTGATAAAAATTTCTTTAAAGAAAGATGAGGAAACTAACAAGCTAAAATAAAAGCATGCCAATGAAATCACTTCTGTAAAAGAAGAAATGAATGAAATGAGAGAAGAAATGTGACATTTATTTAGTCAATTGCTGTAAAACAACCCTGGATTGAATGTTCAAGATATACCAGGGGTGTCGGATCTAACCTTGCTTAACCTGATGATGCGAGTAGTGCACAAGCTATAAGAGGCCAAAATCTTCCACATTCTTCTAGGTCAACTCATGATTCAGTTCTTCAAAAGGCATTTTCTGTTTCACACTCACAAGAAACTTAAATGTCTTTCTATTATGAGTTAAAACAAGTTTAATACATGTTTATTTTTGTGAACAATATGTTAGCTAATTAGTGTCTTGAAGACTATATTATAGGATTGTAAATCTGTGATAATTGGCTAATCAACCTTCTCTGTTTCTTTGGAAGTCCTTTTTTTCCTCTATGATAGTAGGCAAGTTGACTAATTATTTCCCGAAGTTGATTGAGTTAATGAGACTAAGGTGTATGCATAAATAGAGCCAGTTACACTTGTGCTCAATTTTCTGATGATTCACTCATTTTCTTTTGTAAAAGGAGACACCAGTATTGCCTTCCTTGTTGCTTCCAGTTACATGTTGCTTCGTGATTTTTGAGGTTGTTTGGTTTTGATTGTCTTTCTTCTAGAGATAGGTTGAAAGTCATCCATCATATCCTTATCAACTCTTTGGTCTTTGACTTTTTTAGCTTGTTCTTCCTTTTGAGCATTGATTATATTATCATTGGCTTTGTTTCTATAATGGTTCATCAGATGACCTTGCATTTTGCCTTCCTTGTTGCTGCCAGTTACATGTTGCTGCCAGTAACATGTTGTTGCGTGATTTCTGAGGTTGTTTGGTTTTGATTGTCTTCCTTCTTGAGGCAGGTTGCAACTCATCCATCATATCCTTATCAACTCTTTGGTCTTTGATTTTTTTAGGTTGTTCTTCCTTTTGAGAACTGATTGTATTATCGCTGGCTTTGTTTCTACAATGGTTCATTAGATGACCTTGCATTTTGTTTTCCTTGTTGCTGCCAGTAAAATGTTTCTGCCTGGTTTCTGAGGTTGTTTGGTTTTGATTGTCTTCCTTCTCGATACATGTTGAATGCCATCCATCATATCCTTATCAACTCTTTGGTCTTTGATTTTTTTAGCTTGTTCTTCCTTTTGAGCATTGATTATATTATCATTGGCTTTGTTTCTATAATGGTTCATCAGATGACCTTGCATTTTGCCTTCCTTGTTGCTGCCAGTTACATGTTGCTGCCAGTAACATGTTGTTGCGTGATTTCTGAGGTTGTTTGGTTTTGATTGTCTTCCTTCTTGAGGCAGGTTGCAACTCATCCATCATATCCTTATCAACTCTTTGGTCTTTGACTTTTTTAGCTTGTTCTTCCTTTTGAGCATTGATTATATTATCATTGGCTTTGTTTCTATAATGGTTCATCAGATGACCTTGCATTTTGCCTTCCTTGTTGCTGCCAGTTACATGTTGCTGCCAGTAACATGTTGTTGCGTGATTTCTGAGGTTGTTTGGTTTTGATTGTCTTCCTTCTCGATACATGTTGAATGCCATCCATCATATCCTTATCAACTCTTTGGTCTTTGACTTTTTTAGCTTGTTCTTCCTTTTGAGCATTGATTATATTATCATTGGCTTTGTTTCTATAATGGTTCATCAGATGACCTTGCATTTTGCCTTCCTTGTTGCTGCCAGTTACATGTTGCTGCCAGTAACATGTTGTTGCGTGATTTCTGAGGTTGTTTGGTTTTGATTGTCTTCCTTCTTGAGGCAGGTTGCAACTCATCCATCATATCCTTATCAACTCTTTGGTCTTTGATTTTTTTAGCTTGATCTTCCTTGTGAGCATTGATTCTATCATCGCTGGCTTTGTTTCTACAATGGTTCATCAGATGATTCTAACATTTTTCTGTTAGAACATGGTTTCTTTTTAATGTTTTGTCACTGATATCTATTACATATGAACATGAAATCTGATTACATTCAATTTGTTTAACAAGGATTCTCTCTAATTTTTAATTTCTTTTTTAATGTGTAGGGAAATGCGGGTGATTGAATTTGAATGGCAATACTGATCAAAGAGTTTTTGAAGTATATACTTAAGTTTGAATACATTTGATTTTGTGGATTTCATTGAAATTACACATCTTTAAAATATTGTTTTTTATGTATGTGTAGTACAAGGCATTATTTTTTGACGTTATTGCAAATCAGTCCATTGGAATTATGTACTGTATTAGTTAAATAAAAGCTGAGATTATATATAAATTATGAATAATGTGATCAGTGAATATACCCAAAAATAATTTCTCAAGAAGAAATTGTGGCATATAAATAATTTATAGCCAACACTGCCTCACTTTAAAAGTGTAGCCATAGGCACGTCCATTGTGTAGCTTATTAATTATATAAATTGTCGTACGTACATTAGAAAATGCTACACTTTAAACTATTGTTGTACAAATCTATAAAATGCTACACTTCAAAAATGTGGCCAGTAAATAAGAAAAGGTCACTCTTAAAAAGTGTGGTCGTATGAAATTGAAGTGTAGCTATATGAAGTATTGCAAAGAGTGGCTAATGTACCTTATTGGCCATGCTTTTAAAGCGTAGCAGATTAGACAACACTTAAAAGCGTAACCTAAAGTCAAAGGTTATGCTTCTTTAGTCCAACCCTGCAAAAGAATTGTCTAAAGTCAAAAAGTATGGCCTATGATAAAAGCAACACTTTTTGATAGTTTTGGCCACAGTTTGCTGGGGAGGCTAAAAGCCTAAAATGTTGTAGTGGATTTTGTTTCATTTTATTGATTGCAAGCTTTTGGCATCAAAGTATGATAGTTTTCATCCATGGAGCCCTTTCCTCCACGGAGTTCCTTAATTCTCCAATTTATAAAGTTAGAAATCCACAATTGAGTTAGGAATTTTTCCTCTATGTCATGGGTTCTTATAAATGTTGATTTATTTGATCGATTTATGAACTCTTATGCATGAATGGATATAATCTTATGATTTTAAGATGAATCCCATGAACCCATGCTTAACCCATGTTTTCTAGAGATTGATGATTGAAAGTGAGTCTTGAACTATGAAAGGTGAATTATTGAATTATGTATGTTCTTATGGAATTGATGAGATATGATGTAGATTGCTTTGCGAGCAAAAGCCAATATGTTGTTGTTGTGGTTAATTGTTGTGAAAGGATTGCTCACATAACTATCTCATGCATGAATGTGAAAGGTTTTCTCACATTAAGAATTCTAAGGTTGAAAGATCTTCTTACCTAAAATGAATCAAAGATAAAGAGATATTCTAATGAAACCTAGCTTGGATTGGTTACTTTATTGTACCTTTCCATGGATGACATATGACTTAGCTTGGATTGGTAATATGACATGCCCTTCCATGGATAGTAAAGACTAGTTAAGAAAATGACTATTCCGTGGGTTTTACACTTAGCACTGAGAGGATATTGGATAGGATCTCTCCCGTTAGTAGAGGCCGAGTTTCTGTAAGCAAAATCTTTATCCCATATCTATGTGCCCCCATAGGATGTTTGTCTTAGATAGATATTAGCTAGTGGATCCACATAAGCTAGAAGTTCTTGGTCTTAAATTGGCTAGTAGTACACTCCTTTTAGGTGTAGGGTAGACACCAAATTCCGTGTTGATATCTCACATAGTTTTAGATGTTGGTTAAAGGTAAATCTCCCACAATGATGAGCTAAGGTTACTTCAAGAAGTATCTCACATGCGACTTAAGATGATATCTATTTGCATTGACCATGTTTTGTAACTTATGTCCTCTCATTCTTTTACATTCATGATTTACCTTGGTCATTGCACTTTATGAAAATGTCCCTTTTTTCATGTTTTCTAATACTTTATGCTTGACTATCATACTTGGTACATATTTTGTACTGATTCATATATACTCTTGCCTACATTTCCCCAAATGTAGGGACCGACCTTACAGATTCACATTTCTCATATAAAAGATTTAAGTTTGGTGAGTCCTCATATTCTGAGGACCGAGCTTGATTCCCCTTTTGTCTTTACTTTCAATTTTGGAACTTGATGTACAGGCTATACCCCGATATACTCATGTACTAGATGGTTTTGAGATGATGTTTAGATTTTTGCTTTTCTCTATAAAACTCTTATATGTTGAAACTGTCTTTTGATCTCTTTATTCTATTTTCTTGTATGATGAACACTACGTGGCTTGTGTGGGGCCTTTCGGGTCTTATACCCATGTTATGCCTAGGGGCCACCTTGGGTCTAGACAAACTTGGTAATCAGAGCACAAGGTTTAGAAAGACCATAGGAAGTCTCATAAGTCACATCGAGTAGAGTCTTGTTCATGAGTGTGAAGCGCGCCACATTTATGAATGAGAGACTATAAGATTATTAGGAAACTCAACTTCTTTCGTTACTCTAAAGTCATGCGATAGAGTGTAACTCTATATGTCTTTCTCCTAATCCCTATTCGGTGCTTTTTAGGATATAGCCCCTCTAAGAGTTTACGTTAGGCGGAATGTGAATGAGAATGTGGAATGAGAAGCTCCTTAAGATCCTCAAGTTTCAGTCGACCCTTTGGCCGAGCAAGTGACTAATGCGGAGTTTAGGTCTGATTTTCCAAGTGTTGGCTCAAGCCATGATGTCTCAATCCAATAGGGAGGTTGTGGCCCCACTGAACCCAAATGTGGGTATGACGACATCTAGAGTGAGGGACTTTACTAGAATGAATCCCCCAGATTTTCATGGGTCCAAGGTTGAGGAAGATCCTCAAGAGTTTATTGATGAAGTATATAAGGTGTTAATGATCATGGGAGTGACACCAGTGGAAAAGGCGAAATTGGCCGCTTAACAACTTAAGGGTGTTGCTTAAGTTTGGTTCAACCAATGGAAGGAAGAAAGGGCAGTTGATACGGGTCCTCTTGATTGGGAAAAGTTTAAGGTTGCTTTCCTTGATAGGTTCTATCCCCTTGAAATGAGGGAGGCAAAAATGCTTGAATTCATCAACATCTATCAAGGAAATATGAGTATGAAGGAATATGCTTTGAAGTTCACACAATTGTCTAGATATGCTCCTACTATGATTGCCGATCCTAGGGCAAGGATGATTAAGTTTGTTTTGGGTGTGTCCGAGATGGTAGTTAAGGAATGCCGTACCACTATGCTTATCAATGATATGAATATTTCTCGTCTCATGATTCATGCTCAACAAATAAAAAATGAGAAACTTAAGGAACGTTCTAGGGAGGCAAAGACGTCTAAGATCGGTGATGACAACTTCTCACATTCAAGGTCCGATAGGCATTGTTGTTCTATGTTTCGACAAAGGTTTTCCAGCCAAGGTTCCTCCAATGCTCTTTCTAAGTTCAACAAAGATAGGGTGTCTAACCCTAAGCCTCAAGGAGGAAATGGTAGTGGATCTTTGATGAGTCTGGATTTCGACTCATTTAGGGATTAATATTCATAGTTTTAGTTTCCTCAATGCTTATTTTATTCTCTAAACTGATGTTTAAATGCTAATTTATAGTTATGAAGGCAAAAGAGCAAGACATGGACATTACCGGGCAAAAAGGAATGGAAATGCTGAAAAAGCTGAAGACAAGAAAGGCTGACGATCGCCAAGACCACTCGGCGACTCGTCGAGTAGTAGTTCAGCTCGACGAAAGTTACAGCAGGCCAGCCCTGGGAAAAAGCCAACTCGGTGATGGAAATGGAGTTTCGGTGAAGCGTCGACTAGATCGGCGATGGAGATCCTGATCACCTAAAGTTACAAAAGAGAAATGGTGAAGAATCAAGTCAAAAAGGCGTTGAACATGGACATTTTGTGCATCGCCAACTGGATTGGCAATGCTCAACTAATTTCGCTGAACGAATCTAAAGACAAAAATCTGGGAAACTATAAATGCGATTTTTTAAAAGAGTTTCAGAGTCCCAAAATTTTGAGCAAACTTTCTGAGTGTTTGAAAATTCTTACATTAGGTTTTTTGTCCCTAACACTGCTCTTGGAGTTTTTGAGTAGGATTTTATAGTTGGATTTTGATTTTGAACTATTTTTGAGCATTGTGAAGACCTGCAGTTTGTTACCAAGCTGATACATGACTTAGTTGGTAACATTTTTGTGCTTTTTACAATGTTTGGCTAAAACCCCCCATTACTGGGGTGTGATTATATGATTAATTTGTCTCAATTAGCTTATGGATGTTAGTATTTACTGATTTAATTATTGATTTGAAGTGGGTTCAATTGATATCTGAGTTTTAATTAATGAATTGTAATTGCAAAAACAATTCGAGTTTAGTATTCGATGCTTGCTTGAGAAAGAGGTTTCAAATTAAAACTATCAATTGATGATTGTAGTTATTGGGCTATTTTTTATTCAGCTTAAAAAAGTGAATTTGAATTCGATCCTACCAATCTAGCTCGAGAGAGTAGATTGATTGAGGTTTTGGGTTGTTCTTAGTGTTATGCTTATCGAGCTACGAGAGAGCTCCCTTGAATCGTGGTAGTTGATCGAGAGATGGATGTTGCACCTAAATTTTATCCTACCCACCAAGATTCAACGTCTTTTAGTAAATGATAATCACCCGTATAGCGAAATTGGCATTTAATCGATCACATCCCCAAGGATCCCTCTCTACTTGATTACTCCCCTATTTTCGTAGTTGTTAATTGCTCAATCTAATCCTCCCATTTGACACTAGTTCTCAACCCTTGCAATTTACTTTAATTGTTTCGATAATGTCTACTTCTACAACTGATTAGAACACTTTCTTTACTTCATTATTGAATTCTCTACCGTATCACTCCGTGTGGGATCGACCCCAACTCTTTGTTGAGTTTATACTAGATTGAGATCGCCTACACTTAGAATTAGATGAAGTGTAGTTGAGCGTTATAAGAAATGGCACCGCTTCTGGGGAGTGGTGTTTAAAATTCTTTTAGTGAAGTTTAGTTGTGATCTAATCTTGTTTATAGTTGAATCAACTTATTTTACTTTTGTTTATTGTTGGCTGCTCTTAAACTTGTGACGAAATGAGCATTAACGGGAGTAATGCTAGCCAACTTGGACATAATGATGACATCAGTAACTTGCACAATGTCAATGATGATCTATTGGGAAGTGTGGGTGCTATTGGATTGCCCCGGGTTGTGGGCAATGCGATATTTCAGGTGACGAGCACTATGTTGCAACTGCTGCAAATGAAGGGTTTATTTAGAGAGCTGGATCATGAGGATCCCCATGAGCACATCCGAAACTTTGTAGACTTTTGTGGTCCATTTGTCTTCGAGAACATCACACAAGAGTCGGTCCAACTTCGTTTGTTTCCCTTTTCTCTAATGGGGGAAGCAACAAAGTGGTTGGCTGAGCTACCAAGAGAATCAATCACTTCTTGGGAGGACCTCACCAAGACATTCAATGTAAAGTTTTTCCCTCCCTCGAAGATGGTGAAGTTGAGGGATTATATTCAGAACTTTAAGCGAGTAGATGGGGAACCAATTCATGAAACATGGTTGAGGTTCCAGAAGTTGTTGCTGAAGTGTCCAACTCGTGGACTCCTGAGCAATGCGTTGCTACAATACTTCTACCGGAGTCTCAACTTAGTCAACAAAGGGGTGGCTGACCTACTTGTTCGAGGAGGAATCATGCAATAACCGCATTCTATAGTATCCACTCTTCTCGATGAAATGACAAATACCAATCGTGTTTGGTACACTAGAGAAGATCAAGTGTCTCCCTTGAATTTTGGGTTGACAAAAGAGCAAGTAGAAAAAAAAACCAAGAACGAGATGAAAACATAGCCTAGATGATGTCCAAAATGGTGTTGCTAAATGAACAAGTCATGGGGAGTATTTCTGAAAACAATAAGGTGCAAAATATGTCAAGAATATAAGAGGGTTCTTACCCGGGCTCTTCGATGTCGGTGGGAATCAAGGTTGGAACACACTTATTGAGGATGGACGGAGAAGTTACAATCGATATTGGGCTGACCAAAATGACCTTTGGAGGAGAGAAGACTACCATGATACATGTTACATGCAAATGGGTGACAACCCAAAATCTAGGGGATGTTCGGGAAGCCTTCGAGTGAATGATTTTCTATCACGCATCCTAGAAAAGGTCAAAAGATCTGATGACATGCTTAAAA
Organism: Solanum tuberosum; assembly: GCF_000226075.1. Lineage (NCBI taxonomy): Eukaryota > Viridiplantae > Streptophyta > Magnoliopsida > Solanales > Solanaceae > Solanum > Solanum tuberosum. Next base: position 1,547,777 of record NW_006239045.1, read on the forward strand.
AAATGAAGGTTGATTTCTCATCCTTGAATAAAAAAGTAAACTCTCACTTGGAATCTATCAAGCGACTCAAATGTCAAATGAGTCAACTTTCAGCCCAACTAGGCTCCAAGCCATTAAAAAGGTGTGCAAATAATGATATGATGAATTCAAAGGCTGATCATGACAGGTGCTTAGCAGTTTTGACCTGGAGTGGGAAAGTAGAAGGTGGTGATGTGAAGGTGAACGTTGAGGCAAACACTAGTAGCGAAGTGGAGGGCGCCATTGATGTAGAAGGGTCCGACCAAGCACCGGAGAATGACACGCCCCAAGAGATTGAAGGCAGTCCAAGGCAAAGCAACTCTGAGGAACTGCAATTACCCAAAGAAGGGGCTACTTCTTCTTCAAAGTCAGTAAAATCGTTGCCCAAAATCAACCCACCATTTCCTCAAAGACTCAAAAAGTGGGATGAAGATGCAAAGTTCAAGAAATTTCTATCCGTGTACAAGTGTCTGTCAATAAATCTTCGTTTAGTAAAAGCGTTGTTGGAAATGCCTGGCTATGCAAAGTTCATGAAAGAATTGGTTACCAAGAAGAGGAGTATGGATTTGAAACAGTTGAAGTGTCTCATAGGTCTAGTGCCATAATGACAAGCAATGTGGTTATCAAGAAAGCTGATCTGAGGGCGTTTACTAGTCCATGCACTATTCAGATGCTCCAATTTTCCAAAGAATTATGTAATTTGGGGGCTAGTATTAACTTGATGCCATACGCCATTTACAAACAACTTGTATTGAGTGTTCCTAAGTCTACCACAATGCGACTCCTAATGGGTGATCGATCTATTAAGCATCCCATTGTCATACTTTATGATTTTTTTGTGAAAGTTGATAGGTTCATATTTCTGGCTGACTTTGTTATTTTGGATTGTGACATTGATGCCGAAGTACCTATTATTTTAGGTAGTCAATTTTTGGCAACCGAAAGAATTCTTGTGGATGTTGAAAGTGGTGATTTAAAGTTCTGGGTAAATGATGAGGAGGTTATGTTCGATGTGTGCAAATCGATGAATCAACCTAATGACATTCATGTGGTCTCAACAATTTATGTGATTGATGAAGCAGTAGCTAGTGTGAGTGAAATGATGTGTACTGGTGAACCCCTTGCTGTTGTCCTTTCAAACTATGATGAGGACGAAGTTCAAGGGTATGATGAAGTTGTGACTTCTCTATCGAGATCAGGTTCTCATTCAAAAAATCCAGTGAAGCTCAATATTGATCTGAAAAATAGAGATAGCCTCCCCGCTAAACCATCCATGGAAGAACCTCTAAAGCTTGAGTTGAAAGTGCTCCCATCTCATCTTCGGGATGTATTCTTGGGAGTAAACAATACCTTGCCCATCATCATTGCAGCATACTTGCTTGAGTTGCAAGTGAAATTGCTTGTTGAGGTATTAAAGTGATACATTAAGGCCATAGGATGGACAATTGATAATATTGTAGGTATTCCTCATGGAATTTGCACTCATAAAATCCAATTGGATAGTGAATGCAGACAAAGTGTTAAGCATCAAAGAAGGCTAAATCTGCCTATGCAAGAAGTGGTGAAGAAAGAAATCATCAAGTGGTTAGTTGCAGTCGTGGTGTACCCTATTACAGATAGCAAATGGGTAAGTCCCGTGCAATGTGTACCAAAGAAATAAAACATCACAGTGGTTCCAAATGAGAAAGGGGAACTTGTACCTATGAGGTTGGTCACCGGTTGGCAAGCATGCATGGACTACCAAACATTAAATTCATGGACCGAGAAAGATCATTTCCCAATTCCATTTATGGACCAAATGCTTTATAGGCTTGCGGGGCATGGATAGTACTACTTTTTGGATGGTTATTCTGGATACAGCCATTTTTCCATTACACAGGAAGATCAAGAGAAAACTACTTTTATATGTCCCTATGGGACTTTTGCTTTCAAGAGGATTCCTTTTGGGTTGTGTAATGCTCCGGAAACATTCCAACGATGTATGCTTTTTATTTTCACAGATATGGTGAAAGACTCAATGGAGGTATTCATGGATGATTTTTCAGTTGTTGGTGATTCATTTGAAGCCTCCCTTGAACACCCTAGGTAGGTACTACAAAGGTGTGTGGAAACCAACCTAGTTCTAAATTGGGAGAAGTGTCATTTCATGGTAAAGGAGGGAATTGTTCTGGGGCATAAAATTTCAGGAGAAGGAATGCAAGTCGATCAAGCGAGAGTCGAGGTCATTTCCAAGCTTTTTCCTCCTATTTCAGTAAAAAGGTGTCCAAAATTTTCTAGGCCATGCGGGTTTCTGCAGGCGGTTTATCAATGATTTTTCCAAAGTAGCTCACCCTCTTTGTAAATTGCTAGAGAAGGAATCTGCCTTCCATTTTGATGACGCTTGCCTCAAAGCAATTCTATGCTTGAAAGAAAAATTAGTGTCAGCCTCAATCATTATTTCCCTAGATTAGAATATCCCGTTTGAACTCATGTGTGATGCTAGTGGTGTTGCTTTGAGGGTTGTTCTTGGTAAAAAAAAAAAGGGAAGTTATTCCATCCGATTTATTATGAAAGTAAAACACTGAATGTGGCTCAAAGAATTATACAGTCACAGAGCAAGAACTCCTAGCAGTGGTGTATGCATTTGAGAAATTCAGAGCATATTTGTTGGGAACTAAAGTGGTGGTGCACACGAATCATGTTGCCATTAGATATTTGATGGCTAAGAAAGACGCAAAGCCAAGAGTTACTCAGTGGGTGTTGCTGTTAAAAGAGTTTAATTTTGAGGTAAAGGATCGAAAAAAGGTGTGAGAACCAAGTGGCAGATCATTTATCTTGGTTAGAAACCAACTTGGTTGATTCCAATGAGAGGGATATTATGGCTGAATTTCCTGATTAAACAGTGATGAGGGTAACCTAAGGCAACTCAACTTGGTATGCTGAATTCAATAACTATGTAGTGTGTGGGATAATACGCGAGGGCTTGAACTTCTACAAGCAAAATATATTCTTGTTTGATGTAAAGAGGTACTTCTGGGATGAACCATATCTATTTAGAGGATGCACAAATCATAAAATTCGAAGATGTGTACCAGAAAAGAAAGTCAATGCAATTCTTAATGCTTGCCACGCTTTGCCTATGGGTGGTCATCATAGCGGGGTGCGAACAAACGCCAAAGTGCTTCAAAGTGGCTACTATTGGCCATCACTATACCAAGATACTTTGGTTTCATTAAACAATGCATACAATGCCAAAAGTAAGGAGGAGTATCAAGAAGGCATGAGTTGCTTCTTAATCCCATCCTCGAGGTCGAACTATTTGATGTGTGGGGAATCAACTTCATGGTACCGTTTGTGAGCTCCTTCGGAAAGAAATATATATTGGTAGCGGTTGATTATGTCTCAAAGTGGGTGGAGACTATAGATTTTCCCAATAATGAAGGAAAGAGTGTGGTGCAGTTCTTGAAGCGATACATTTTCACAAGGTTTGGGACCCCACGTACTATTATCAATGATGGAAGGTCTCATTCTTGCAACCGGTTGTTTACCGCATTGTTGGGCAAATACGGAGTCAAGCATAAAGTTGCAACGCCCTATCATCCATAGACAAATGTCCAAGTTGAACTGTCAAATTGAGAAATCAAGTGTATTCTGGCAAAAATAGTTAATGCAAATCGGACTGACTGGTCTCGGAAGTTGAATAATGCCCTTTGAGCATACCGTACAACTTTTAAGACACCAATCAACATGTCGCCATACCAACTGGAATTTGAAAAGTCGTGTCACCTACCAAACGAGCTTGAACACAAAGAACTATGAGTGTTGAAGGAGTTAAATTTGAATTGGGGGAATGCTTCGAAAGGGAGAGTCAATCAACTCCATGAATTGAAGGAGTTCAGGTTGAAGGTATATGAAAGTTCAGCCCTTTATAAGGAGAAAATGAAGAAGTGGCATGACGCTAAAATCCTTCAGCGAGAGTTTCGAGTAGGTAATTTTATTTTGCTGTATAATTCTCGTTTGAGACTTTTCCTAGGTAAACTCAAATCGAAGTGATTTGGCCTATTAAAGTAACTGGAGTGTTCACAAATGGGGCAATTGAAGTTGAAGGTAAAGAAGGATCAACATTCAAAGTAAATGGGCAGTGTCTGAAGCTCTATTTTAGAGAATGCCAAGAAATATCGGTAATTGAAGTGGTGTATTTGGAAGATGCATGAGAGCATTTCCATGCCGTGCCACGACATTAAATAAGACGCTTCTTGGGAGGCAATCCAACTTTTAGTTGGTTTTTATTAATGTTTGTTAAATGTGTAGGGACTGGCGATTGAGCGATGATAGAACCTTTTCGGCGGTTCACCGAGTGGTTCGATGAGCTCGATTGAGTCCACCTTTTGGTCCGGACTTGAGGACCACCATTATGGAAATTTTGGCGAGATGTAAAACTGTTCGGCGGTTCGCTGAATGGTTTGGCAAGCCCAATTTAACCCACCATTTTGTCCCAACTAGAGGGCCAACATTATGGAAATTTTAGCGAGCTAGTTTCAGCTCGACGGTTCGCCGAAAGGTTAGGCGGTCTCAAGCAGCTATCGTCGATTGGGCATGAAGTGAAGAGTTTTTCTTACCCTACTCCTTTCAGCAATGATAATTCCTTATTAGTTCGGCCTTTGCTTTTATTTTTAAATTGAGGATAATGTTAGGTTTGTTTGGTGGGGTGATGTATATTCATACCTACCTCTTTTGGGCTGTTTTTATGGATATTGTTTCTTGTTATGAAAGCTTGACTTTATTTGTGACTATTGGCTTTGGATCCATTGGTTTTTAATGTGAATGTGTTGGTTTTCGATTCAAACAAAAATTTTGTCACCTCTTGATATTTGTGAATATGGTTGTTCTCTAGCAAATTTGAGTATCGATTGTGATAAATGCCAATGACTTGAATAGTGCTCTCCATTGAATGATATGTGTTTGTGATTCCAATGAGGTAAATTTGAGTTTCATAAGTCATATGTGAACTCTTAACATCTCATTGCGACTAGCCGGTTGTTGAAATGAATCTTGTGATGATCATTGCACACGAGCTAAAATAACAGAGTCTTGTTTGATGATTGTGTTGAATGCCATGTGTGGTGAGGTTATCTTGAAATGTGTGTGTGAAAATACATAGAACTTTCCCCGTTAGTCCAATTGAGTAATGTAAGCGAATGATAGAGATGATCTTAGACACAATTTGTGAAGAGTGAGCCAAAATTGCTATTATACCTCTTTGTGACCACCTTGTGAGAGTGTTAACCTTGCTTGGTACCGTTTGAGCCTATCCTTTTCTTTGGATGAAACTTGAGCGCATTTGGACTTTTTCCCTTTCCACCTAAAATCTTCATGAAGCATTGGTCCTTTTGAATAAGCCAACTTAGGCTAGGTGTGGAAAAAAGGGAGAAAAGTCAAGATGTTTGAGAAATTTACCCTTGAGGAATCGTGTTGAAAAAAATGGAACCCCTCCATATATAAAAGAAGAAGAAGAAAAGCGAAAGAAAAAGATCGAAAAAGAAAAGAATTGCTGAAATAAAGTTTGTACAATGGAGAAAAGAAATGGGGTGTCCAATGAGTCATGGTTAAAAGAACATAGGGTGGATTGTGAAAACTCAAAGAGAGTGAAAGAAAGGGAGAAAAAGTGAAATGTAGGACATCCTTCATGAAGGTAGAAGTCACTAAGCCAAAATGATCATACCTTTACCCTCAACCCCGTTACAAGCCTTGAACGACCTTTGTGATCTTGAGTGAGTTGAAAGTCACGGTGGTTGGAAAATACGGGCAAGTCTATGGGTAGAGTCATGTATGTGTTTGTCTTTGAGAGTGTGAGTGTTGTTTTTGATTCCTTAATTCTGAAATTTAGATGAGCCTTGTGTGAGCATGTAATCGTTCTTGGTGTGAGGGCATTCAAATACTTTTGTTGAGCTTGAATTTGCATTTGATGCAAGCATTGTGAGCTTGAGTTCTTTTTTCATGATGGCTAGTCACATTTTGAAACTTGTAGTGCACAATTGAACATTGCATGGGTAGTTTGAAACTCTTGTGTGCATTCATGTTGAGTCTTGAGTAGCACTATTTGTAGACATCTCTGTTGAATTGATTGATCTTGTGTTTTACTTGAGGACAAGATAAAGTTTAAGTTGGGGGTGTTGATGAGTTTGGGATTTCAATTCATTTAGGGCTTAATATTCATAGTTTTAGTGTCGTCAATGCTTATTTTATGATCTAAACTGATGTTTTAATGCTAATTTGCAGCTATGAAGGCAAAAGAGCAATGCAAGGACATTACCGGGAAAAAAAGGAGCGAAAAAGCTGAAAAAGCTGAAGACAAGAAAGGATGATGATCAGCAAGACCACTCAGCGACTCGCCGTGCAGTACTTAAGCTCGCCGAAAGTTATAGTAGGCCAGCCCTGGGAAAAAGCAATCTTGGTGATAGAAATGACATTTCGGTGAAGAGCCGACTAGATCAACGATGGAGATCCTGATCGCCTAAAGTTAAAGAAGAGGAATGGTAAAGAATCAAGTCAAGAAGGCAATGAACATGGACATTTGGCGTATCACCGATAGGATCGGAGATGCTCGACTAATTCCACCAAACAACTCCAAAGATAAAAATCTGGGAAAGTATAAATGCAATTTTTTAAAAGAGTTTCAGAGTCCCAAAATTTTGAGCAAACTTTCTGAGTGTTTGAGAGTTCTTACATTGGGTTTTTTGTCCCTAACACTGTTCTTGGAGTTTTTGAGTAGGATTTTGTAGTTGGGTTTTGATTTTGAACTATTTTTTAGCATTGTGAAGACCTGCAATTTGTTACCTAGCTGATGGAGAACGTAGTTGGTTACATTTTTGTGCTTTTTATAATGTTTGGCTAAAACCCCCATTCTTGGGTGTGTGATTATGTAATTAATTTGTCTCAATTAGCTTATGAGTGTTAGTGTTTACTGATTTAATTGTTGATTTGAAGTGGGTTCAATTGATAGCTGAGTTTTAATTGATGAATTGTAGTTACAAATACAATTCTAGCTTAATAGTTGATGTTTGCTTGAGAAAGAAGTTTAGAATTAAAACTATCAATTGATGATTGTATTGATTGGGTCCTTGTTGATTCAACTTGCCGAAGTGAATCTGAATTTGATCCTACCAATCTAGCTAGAGATAATAGATTAATTGAGGCTTTGGATTGTTCTTAGTGTTAGGCTTGTCGAGGTTCGAGAGAACTCGCTTGAATCATGGTAGTTGATCAAGAGATGGCTATTGCACCTAAAATCTAGCCTACTCACTAAGATTCAACATATTTTAGTAAATGATAACCACCCGTATAGTGAAATTGGCATTTAATTGATCATATTCCCAAGGATCCCTCTCTACTTAATTACTCCCCTATTTTTGTAGTAGTTAATTGCTCAATCTAATCCCCTAATTTGAAACTAGTTGTCAATCCCTGCATTTTACTTTAATTGTTTCGATAATGTCTACTTTTACAACTGATTAGAACACTTCCTTTACTTCGTAATTGAATTCTCTACCGTATCACTCCCTATGGGATCGACCCAACTCTTTGTTGGGTTTATACTAGATTGTGATCGCCTACACTTAGAATTGGATGAAGTGTAGTTGAGCGTTATCAATCTTCATTGCCTATGTCTACTTGTGCTAGGTGTAGGAAAAAGCACAAGGGGAAGTGCTTAGCCGGCACGGATAGTTGTTTCGGTTGTGGTAGAAGTGTTCGTAATATGAGGGATTGCCCGATGCTTACAGTTAAAGGAAAAGAGGGTAATCAAGCTCCTCCTAGTGGTTCGGGTTCCAATGCTCCCAAGAAAAACTGATTCTATGCACTTCAGACTCATGGTGAACAAGAGGGTTCGCCCGATATGGTTACCGGTATGTTGAAAGTGTTCCAACTTGATGTTTATGCTTTACTTGATCCCGGTGCTACCTTGTCTTTTGTGACGCAATATGTGGCAATAAGGTTTGATATTCTTCATGATGTGTTATTAGATCTTTTTTCTATCTCCACTCCTATTGGTGATTCTATTGTGGCTAAGAGAGTTTATAGAAATTGTCCCATTCCTTATCCCATAGAGTCACTCGTGTTGATCTCGTAGTGCTTGATATGCTAGATTTTGATTTCATGCTTGGGATGGATTGATTGCATGCATGTTATGCTTTTATTGATTGTAGAACCCGTGTAGTCTGAAGGGGAAACCCAAATGAGCCTATAGATTGGGAAACCCCTACTCTTGAGTTGGTCTCCGTTGTAAATAACTTTCCAGAAGTGTTCTCAGATGATCTACCCGGTTTGGTATTCCTCCCGAAAGGGAAATAGACTTTGGTATTGACCTTCTCCCAGATACACTGATGAGTCTGAGATTTGGACTCATTTAGGGCTTTATTATATAGATTTAGTGTCCTCAAATGCTTATTTTGTGCCTATAACTGATGTAAAACCCTTGATTTTAGGTATATGGATTGAGGAACAAAGCAAGGACACTAATTTGCAAAAAGAAACAAAGTGAGCTGAAACAATGAAGAAAAGCAAGCCTGGTGATCACCAAGTCCACTTGTAGTGTTGGGTCGCCCAAAGTTACAGACCTTGAGGATGCTGAATGCCAAGGCAAAAGGGCGATGGAAATAACCAAAGGGCGGCTCACCAAGTGGTTCGGCAAGCCTGACTTACTTCACCGAGTGCCTCTTTGTAGCACATTTTTGAACATTTAGTTTAGTATCTAAGTTCATATATTTTTAGTTTATTATTGATTTTTGAACTGGTGAGACAACTTTCTCTAGTTTTCCTAAGTTTTGAAGAATTGAAGTTTTTCACTTTTGAGAAATTGGAAGTGGGTTTGAGATTCTTCGAATTGGAGCATTGTAAGGACAAATCTACACTTACCGAGTTGATGGATATTCAATTTGGTATCTGTTTTTACTTTATTATGATGTCTAGCTAAAACCCAAATTCTTGGGGTGTGATTATGTGACTATAGGCTGATTTAGTTTATGGGTATTGCTAATTGTTCCTTTAAATGCTATTTAGAAGTGAGTTCAATCATTAATTGTGGTTTAATTTAAGAATTGTAGTTGCAAATGCAGTTCTACCCTTGTGTTTTGGCTTGCTCAAGAGAGAGGTTTTCAAACTAAACTTATTGATTGATGGTCTGTGGGTATTGGGTTGACCTGGGTTCAGCTTGACAAAGTGAATCCTAAACCCAATCCCACACATTTAGCTGGAGAGAGTGAATGGACTAAGGTGTGGGTTGTTCTTATTTTTCATGCTTGTTGATGTTCGAGAGAAATCAACTTGATTCGAGATAAATTGTTTGAGAGAAAGTTTATCTCCTTTATAGCCTAGCTTACTTACTAATATCTAGCTATTTTCTAATAGTTGCAATTACCCGTTTGTCTATATTAGCCTATAATCGAATCACATCCCAAGAACCCGTCTCATTATTGTTATTTCATATTGTTTGCCACTGTTTGTAGTTGATAATTCTAAACCTAAACCCCCCATTTGACATTCTTGTCACCCCCTAATTTGAATGATGTCTTTATTCAATAATTTTTATTCCTATGACTGATTTGATCATGTTCATACTTCCCTATTGGATCTCAAGCACGTACTGCTCCTAGTGGGATTCAATCCCAACTCATTTGGTTGGGTTTTATATTGATTAACGGTCGTTGACGCTTAGAATTAGATGAAGTGTCTTCGAAACGTTTTTAATCAAAATGGCGCCGCTGCCAGTGAATGGTGTTGTTTGAGATTCTTTTGGTGAAGTTGAATTTTGTTCACTTTAGTCTTAGTTGAATCTACTTATTTTTAGTTTTGGTTTTTGTGTTGTTGTTTTAAACCAGAGGAAATGAGTGTCAATGGAAGCAATGGTAGCCAAGTGGGACACCAAGATGACATCGAAAACCTAAACGATGTCAATGAATCGAATGTCAATGACCCAAATCTTGTGGGTGGAATTGGTGCCATTCGATTGCCTCTGGTTATAGGGAACGCTATGTTCCACATTACAAGCACCATGTTGCAGCTCTTGCAATTGAAAGGGTTGTTTGGTGGGTTGGCTTATGAGGATCCCCATGAGCGTATACAGAACTTTCTTGATGTTTTTGAGCCGTTCTCCTTCAAAAACATATCGCAAGAGTCGGTACGGTTGCCGTTGTTCCTATTTTCTTTAATGGGAGAAGCATGTAAATGGTTGGCTGAATTGCCAAGAGACTCCATCACTTCGTGGGAAGAGTTTGTCACCGCATTCCAAGTGCGATTTTTCCCTCCTTCGAAGATGATGACACTTAGGGACAGCATCCAGAGCTTCAAGAGTTTGGAGGGTGAGCCAATCCATGAGACTTGTCTAAGATTTAAGAAGTTGAATCTGCAATTCCCAACTCATGGTTTGCCCGACAATGTTTTGTTGTAGTACTTTTACCAAAGCCTTGATTCGGTGAACAAGGGAGTAACTTATCAACTTTCTCCTGGAGGTTTGATACAACAACCTTACATTATAGCAGCCCAACTCTTGGATGGTATGACCAAAATTAACCGGGCATGGTACACCCGTGAAGATCAGATCTCCCCTCTCACTTTTAAATTGACAAATGAGCAGCTTGAGAAAGATCAAGAGAGGGACCAAAAAATGGTAAAGATTATGAGCCAATTTGACATTTTGGCCAAAAATGTCATGAGAGCTGGTGCTAGGAGTGTCAATGTTGTGGGTGTGGATTGTGCAAATCCCGAATAGGCCAAATTCGAAGCACTGTACAATGAGGAAGTGAACTTCATAGCCAACCAAGGTGAAGGTTATCGTGCTAACTACCCATGGCCGGGTGGCAACCAAGGTTGGAATAAAGATAAGGACTGGAGAGATAGTGATAGAGAGTAGCAGGATCAGAATGCCACTTGGAAGGAAAGAGATAGGGAGAATGATAGGTATGCTTCTCTCTACGAGCATCAAAAGTCCAAAGATTTTGAGGGTGGCCAGTCTGAGGATATGCTCTCTCGTATTCTCAACAAGGTTGAAGGGTTCGATAAAATTTTGAATGAGATGAAGGAAGATGTATCGATCAATTCGAGACCAAAATGGATCAAATATCTTCTTATTTAAACCCGAGACAACAAGGGGGGTTGCTTAGTGATACTATGGCAAACCCCAAGAATGAAGTTTGAGCGAGGACTTGCGTCGTGCCACGACTTTAACTAAAGCATTGCTTAGGAGGCAACCCAAGTTTTTATTTGCTTTTTTTCCATTTTTGAAGAAATATGTGTTGATTATGCAGGTTAAAATGTAGAATGGGGTTGAAAAGTGCAGGTTGGCGAGCAAAATGTCTAGTCGGTGACTCACCGAAGAGGTCGGCGAGCCCGACTTGGACCACTGTTGGACTCAAGAATTTATGAAGATGGAGTTTGTAAAACTCGACGGGCCCATGGACAAATCGGCGACTCGCCGAACAGGTTGGCGAGCCCGAATTTGTCCACCGTTTGGACTCCCAAATTAACTGGAGGTCCTATAAAACTCGGCGATGTAAGTACTTATTCGGTGTGTCGCTGAGTGGTTCAACGAGGAAAAATAATATCACCGAAAAGGCGCGAACTGAACGGCTTGAAAAGGCCAAATGTTTAAACTTTCAAACTCCTTCACATTCCCTCACTTTTTAGCTTCATACAATCACACCTGCACTTCAAATTTCCTTTATTTTTGCATTTTCTTGCTTTTTTATCGTCATTCTCTTGTTTGGAGTGAAATTCTTTGCCTCCTAGCTTTACAGATTCATATATTCGGCATTAAACGTTGGTTTTCCAAATCCTAAACTCGTAAATAGCAGTTAAACTCATTTGCAATTACGTAGTTCTTATTGATGTGTGTTGGGCCTCTCTGAATTCGTAAATGTGTGCTTGTGTGCCTATTTTAATTTCAATATCATGCCTTAATTGCCTATGTTGTTAATTTCCCTAATTTCGTGCTGTAAAATTGATCATAAATTGTTGGGTTGTGCTATTTTATTGTTGAGTGTAGTTGGGTAAAGACTGAGTAACCCAATTTGTGCTAAATGTCATGGTTTGCCCAATGATGGAGCATTTGACGTCATTCTTAAGTGCTAAAGTCATCAAATGGCCAATTTTGGCAAAACCGGGGGAAGTCTGAGTACCTCGGTGGCATGGGTCTAATGGGTCTATGCTTAATTGAGAATATGTATGGTTTGATTTTATTTTTGGGGGCTATGGGGTTTATTTTGGAAGTTAGCAGTTTGGTGAGCTGGGTCGAGCTCCTCGAACCACTTGACAGTTCGCCAAAGTCCCCACAGATCGCCTTTAATTTCATGCTTTTGTTGAGTTAGGTTCTGTAACTTTCGGCGAGAAGCCTGAGTTCGCCGAGTGCACTCGGTGACTCGTCGAACGTCTTCTTTGATCACCCTTTCTGTGCCCCTAACCCCTAAAATACACTGTAACTTTCGGTGGGCTGTTCTGTGCTCGCCGAATGAGGTCAGCGATTCACCGAAAGGTCCTTCTCATCGCCAACATGCCATTTTTCTGGAAATTTTTTGAGCTAGTCCTTTCGGCGAGCCTGATCTGGCTAGCCTAAGTGACTCGACGACTCGCCGAATGGTTCAGCGAGTCTGTCTGCAACATATTTTCTGAATTTTTCTTGAACTGTTTCTAACATTTTCTAATGTGTGTTGCAGATATGGCTAGAATGAACATTAATATGTCACCCCACAAAACAGCACGGGGTATATCGCTTAATGAGGGGGCAACTAACCCTCCTAAGAAGGGAAAGACAACACCTCCCAAGGGAGGAAAAGGCAAGGGCAAAGTGCACGAGGCAGAAAGACCAGAGCACCACTTCGGTAGTGATGGGGAGTCCGCTCATTTGCAGCCCTCTTTCTCAGAGCCAGAGGATGACCAGCCACTTAAGTCCCGGCGAGCAATAATCCGTGCACGATCTCACCAAAATTCATTTAGAGTTCCACAGGCCACACCTCCTCCTGCAGATACAGTGCCAGCTTTGGCACAGACAGTGGTTCCAGCACCACCAGTTCAGGTTCCTCCTCCCCGACTACTCAACAGATTAAAGGCCGAGGGACTGAGAAAAATTCTAGAGGAGAAGCTGTTGTCCACAGAGGGCCTAGAGGGCAGATATTCCAAGGTGAAGGAGACACTCTAGTACCATCACTTCGAGAAGTCTACCAGGTTTCGAGGCCCATACATCCCTACATGGGTTCGGGAGTTTTACTCAGCATACGATGACCTGGTACCTAAGGGCAAGAAGAAGGCCAGTACTTTCAGACTGATAGAGTCCATCATGGTACGAGGGACAATAGTGAGCTGCAGTCGCGATCACATCAACGTAATATTTGATAGAGGGTCAGTTTTTTATTACCCAAATTTGGCCAGCACTACGACACCTTTGGATGATCTCAAGGGCTAGCTTTGCCCCTCTTATTTTTGACACCACCCCGAGGTGGATTGAGGCAGAAGTCCAGATCGAGAAGAAGGACTTGAATATCGCTGCACAGTACTGGTTCAGATTCATCAATATCTCTATTATGCCTTCACAGAATGAGTCCATCCTCTGCCATCCAAAGACGGCCTGCCTTGGGTCAATTATAGCCCAGAAGAGCATTGACTTGGGACTTATCATTGAGCGGAAGATGGCCATGAGGGCCAAGCAGCACCAGATGTCCCTTCCATTCTCGGTCCTGATTATAGAGTTGTGTTGGCGTGCGGGAGTTCCTTATGATGAGAAGAGGGACATCGAGATCATCCCTTCATCCTCCACAGACATCCGGTGCATAGAGCACGAGTACACTCAGGAAGAGGCAGACAGGAGGACAGCGGCTTCGGTAGAGACATCCCCGAAGGTTGATATGGACACGATACCTATAGAGGCATATTTACCTACTCCGGCCTCCGGGCCTTCAGGTACTCCCGCTTCGATTTCCTCCCAGGTTCTTGGTTCATCTTCTGCTTCCCAGCCTACCAGGATTACTCAAGCCATGATTCTGAAGATGGGGCACTTAGCCCATTCTGCCGATGTGCGGGCTACCCGGCTGGAGGCTGCGATAGCTTGGATGATTGAGAGTGTCATCCTAGCTGCATTGACACCCCTCCAGACTTCTATTAATGCTGTCACGGTGAGAGTAGAGACTTATGAGAGTCGACAGGAGGCTACTTCAGAGATGACGGCTTTGAAAGATGAGGCTGTAGACTTGAGGAAGGATATGGACTATCTAAAGTATATATAATTCACTTCTTTATTTGAGGCAGCTGATACTGAGGGTGTCCCGGGCAGTTCTGAGATTCCTCTGGCTACCACCGAGATGTACCTATGGAGGATGTGGCAGCTGACGCATCAAAGGCGGAGATCGATAAAGAGAAGCTTGGGGAGCAAGATGTTGTCGTATATGATGATCTGGCAGACCTAGAGGATGCGATGTTTGAGACTGCCCGCCAGCCTCCTTGAGAGACACCACCATGGTTGAGTCTAGTGGAGTTGGTACTGTTGATGTTACCCCGAGCACTGATGCCCCGACAGATGGAGCGACTGTGTAGACAGGACCTTTCTTTACCTCCCGCTCTGTCATTTTTATTGACTTTTTATCATTTTGTTGCATTTGAGGACAACTGCGCTTTTTTATTTGTGGTGGGGTGAGGTATTTCCATACCTACCTCTTGTGACTATCTTGTGTATATACATTGGGTTTTTTGTTTAAATTGTGTTTTGGCATTGCCTTGTGGATGTTTGAGCTTGTGGCTTCTCATTATGAATGCAAATGGTTTTTGACCCTTCTAAAAAATGTTGCCACCTCTTGTGAGTGATTGTGGTTGTTCTTGTTCAAATTTGAGTATCGGTTATGATTAATACCGATGACTTGAATAGTGCTCTTAATCGAACAAAAATGAATGTCCAGCTATTATGTGGCCAATGAAGTTGCATAGACAATATGTGAACTTTTTGCATCTCATTGTGACTATCCGGTTATCGAATAGAGTTTCTTGTGATGAACATTGCACACTCGCAAAAGTGTGGAGTCTTGTTTGATATTGATGCCAAGGTCTTGTGTGATGAGCTTACATGAACCATGTGGGATGACACCTAGAATTTGCCCCGTTGGTCCGGTTGACTAAGTGATGCAAGCTCTTGAAATGATCTTAGGCAACCAATTTGAAGAGTGAAACAATTTGACAATATACCTCTTTTGTGGCCAACCTTGTGAGTGTGTGAACTTTGTTGAACCCCTTTGAGTCTTATCCTTTTCTTGGAAGAAACTTGATGCAATTGTAACCCCTCTTTATCCATTCACCCATAATCCTCATGAAGTGTGATATGTTTGAATAGCCAACTTAGGCCAAAAGCCTAAGTTGGGGGTGTGGTGAAAAGAGGAGGAAAATCAAGAAGTGTGAAGAATTCCCCCTTAATCCATGGACTTGAAAAAGATGGAACCCCTCCATACAAAAAAAAAAAAAGAGAAAGAAAAGAAAAGAAAAAGAAAACGAAGAAAAAAGTTGTGAAAGTTGCAAAAGAAATGAGGTGTCCGGTATTCCATTAGAAGTGAATAATGCGGTGAATTTTGAGCATGAGTGAAAAAGTTGAAGAAAAGGAAATAAAATGATGTTCATACCACATTTCATGAGGATAGCAGCCACTAAGCCTAAATGACCATACATTTACACTCAGCCCCGTTACAAGCCTTGAATAGACCTTTTTGATCTTGAGTGAGCTGTAGCGAATGTTGATTGGAAAATAAGGGCAAACCTATAGGTAAAGTCATGCATGTGTTAGTCTTTGTGAGTGTGAGATTTTTGTATGATTCCGGAGCTATAAAGTGTTGAACAATTGTGTGTGAATATGGAATCATCTTTGTTGTGAGGGCATTGTAACACTCTGAAAAATAGTAGGTCAAACTAGAGCCTAAACGTAAGAATGAAAATCATAAAATGACTCCCCGTAGATTAGAAGACTTTCTAGAGTTGAAATAGGGGTTATAAGGGTCAAGGCCAAGGGGCAAATGCCAAGGCAAAGGGGCCAAGCCAAGGCCAAATGCGAAGGCCGCCCCTAGCTTGAGCACACTGCCTCACCCTTCACGAGAGGGACCACGGACCATGATCCTTACCACGGGTCGTGAAGGGGGCTCATGAACCTTCCTTGGCCATGGAAAAATGGCTACCAAAAATCCTAGCCACTGCCTCAACTTCACCAAATGGACCGAAGCATGGTCTTGACCACGGCTCGTGGATCCCTTCGTGAAGATGACTTGGGCATGGTGGCTAGAGGCTTAAAGTAGCCTAGCTACTATCTCAACTTCACGGAATGGACCATGGCTCATGGAGCCCTTCGTGAATGTGACTTAGGCTTGTGAGATTGTGGCACCAATTGCCAAGCCACTGCCCCAACTTCACGAGCAGGACCACGGGTCGTGGTCCTCACCACAGCTCGTGAAGGTGGCTGGTAACACCTGGACGGATTCAATTAATGAAGGTTAATTAAGTAATTTCCTTTTTAGTCCAATTAAAGTGGGGTTGTTTTGGGTATTTTTAGGGGTACTATATAAGTTGTTTTTAAGTCAAAATCCCCCTAGTCTAAGTCATTATTCACAAACACCCAAATCAAACTAAAACTTCATCTTTCTCACAAATATTCTCTCTCTAAAACCCAAAGAAGAAGAAGAATAGATTGAAGCTAGGGTTCGGGCGAATTCAACGTTATTCCTCAAATATCTTGGAGATTCCTAAAGCAAGGTATGGTAGTCTTGATTTATGGATAGTTTCCTTCCATAAAGCCCTTCAAAACTCTATTTCTCAAAGTTGAAATTCTCCAAAACCTAGGGTTTTCAATCTATGGCATGGATTCACTTTCAAAACGATTACAATGTAGTTATTGTCTTATATTGTGATCAATTTGATGAATTACTACTATTTTCCTAAGCAATTGTCTACAAATCCATGAATTTCTAGGTTTTCCTAAATTGCATCTTGAAGCATAAATATGGGTCTCTGTTAGTAGATTGTGTTTGAACTATGAATGTGATGGATTGATTACTTAGATTAGATTATTATACATATGCAATGAAGTAATTCTAGAGATATTGATGAATCAAAATACATAACCCTTGTAGGGAAAATTATGTGGGTTGTACATGTTGATGAGAATTGTGTATGAGCTTATGATTCACTTAGATAGTGAAGATCTTATGACTATTGTGTAATTATGGTATGGTTGCAAGATCATTCTCCCCATACCCTTACATATGACTATGTATGAGATATCTATGAATATGATAATGTTGTTATGTTGATTGAAAGGCTATTCTCATGAACACACTATGAATATGATGTGAAAGGTTGTAACGACCCGTAAAACGAATAAGTGAAACTAGAGCCTAACTAGTGTGTATTTGAGTTGTTGTGAGGCTTGAGCGTGTAAAAATGTTGTCCTGAGCTATGGTTGAGGGGTTAAACATCAAGGTATGACTCCCCAAGGATCACCCTAGGGGTCCTTGAGGAGGACCCTAAAGCCTAACCCCCAAGACCCCTTGAAACCAAAAAGTTGCCAATTTGAGGGTGACCTACGGAAGGGGACCACACCCCGTAGCTCCATCCACTCCCCGTGGATGGCCTCCGTAGGTCAATGCCCCCAAAACCAAGCCACAGCCACAAACCACTAGGGAACAGGATGGCTCGTGGTCCCATCCACGATTAGTGGATGGGGGTTTCGTGGTTGGCACCAATTTTCTATCCAAGTCAGCCAAGGTGAGGGCTAATTGGTAAATTGCTTTTAAGTATAGTTTGGTTGGGGGACGATTTTATTAGTTATTTATGGTATTTTAAGGGTTTTTAAAGTATTAAAACCATATTTTAGACTTCATTATTTCAAAACCCAAAATACAAACCTCTCCTCCTCTCCAAAAGTTCTCTCTATAGAAACCTCCATTGGAGGTGTGGAGGTGAAGAATTCAATCTTCAAAGGTCAAGACTTCAAGTTTTTCAAGGGATTTTTGTGGATTTCTTCCATTAAAGGTATGGTAGTCTTCATCCTTGACTTAGTTTCTGTCAAGGAGCCAATCTCAAAAGTGATTACAAGTCTCCAGTGTTTTCTCAAAAACCTAGTTTTCAATCTTGGCATGAATTCGATTCCAAACGATTTTCAAAGGATTTATTGCATTGAATTATGAATGGGTAGTGGTTTTAAAGATGAATTAAGATGATTTCTTCCTAGAACCCATATTTTCCCCCAAATTCTTAAATGGTTAATTGAGATTGGGAATTGGTTGATTATGCAAGTATGTTGAATTGTTGATGTTTATATTGGATTAGTTATGGAATAATGTCAACTTCCTTATCTATTGTAGTATCTTAGATTTATGGGTTGATGTTGGTTCATAGCCCTAAGGGGAAATTTCATGAAAGCTTATGTATGATTATGATATGAAGTATATATGTGTGATCTCAATGAAAGTATTATGATCATGTTTAGAATGTAATTGTGTTATGATTGAATGTTATTTCTCAATTAACACCTATGAATGATGAGGCTATATGTGAAAGGTGATTCTCACATACACACACACTTATGAATGACTAATGAATGAAGTTCTATGATTATGTTAATGATGATGGGTTGAGTTTGAAAGGGTTATTCTCAATTGTACTCTAATGAATGATAATGACATGTTGTGAAAGGACTTTCTCATAATATGGGATTCCTAGGTGAAAGGATATCCTCATCTTTGAATCTATAAGCTTTCTAATGAATGAATGTTGGGATGGGATGGATGCCCTCACGTGTGTTGAGGCAGGGTATCTAGTACAATCCCTATATCCCATTTTAATGAATGTTGGGTTAGAGATGGATACTCAATCGCGAGTTGAGGTGGGGTATCAAGTAACAATCTCTTATCTCATAATGAACGAATGTAATAATGTTAAGTACTCCGTGGGGTATAATGCTAAGCACCGAGTGGATATGGATTGAGATGGATACTCATACGTGAATTGAGGTGGGGTATCTAGTAGGAATCTCCCTATCCTATAAACTATGTGCCCACAGAGGTCTAGCTAGTGGATCTACTTAAGCTAAAAATAGTGGTCCTACCTTAGGCAAGTAGGAATCCCTTATCTTGTGAAGGTGACACCGGGATTCCATGAATTTCTCACATGGTCTATGTTGGTTAAGACTTACCCTCACAAAGAATGTTAATGAACTATGGCTTTTCAAGAATGCACAACTTAGTGTGGGTGGTAGTATGGGATGCGATCCATGCACTGCACAAGTAGGCTTTGAGAGAGGTTGTGGTGTGTTCCTTTATAATGTTAAGTGTAATGAATGTGCTCTTATGATGATGTTAATTAAGAATGTTGATCTAGTGTCTAAATGAATAAAAGTACTCTTAATGAAATAAAGCTAATGAAGAATATGGCTTGTGCTTGAATGAGATGATGCATGTTATACTTGGATTGTATTATGAGTTACTTCCTTGTTATGACTTAAGGTGTATGAATTTTCCTTGCCTATGGTGACTTCAAAGGAGTACTTAGTGTGTGTAGTAGTATGGGATGCTAATGCACATTGCACAAGTATGACTTAGGGTTGTCATAGGTGATGGTCCTTATGTGATGATATGGATTATGTAATGTTTATGTCTCTTATGTATGAGTATTGTGTAAGGATGGAAAGTTTGAATGATAAATTCACTTTTGGTGACCTTAAGGTGGTAGTTTGGTGTGGATGGTGGTATTGTACATTATCCATACATTGCACAAAGTATAGCTTGAGGGTTACTTGAGGTGAAGGCTTAATGTGAGGTAATGGTTTATATGTGATTATGTTCTAATGTGGTTAAATGACATGTTGGTTATGGTTGAATATTATGCCCCTTATGCTTATATTAATGAAGTTTTATCAAAATGGCATATACCATGACTTTCAAATAAAATGTCTGTTTAAAGCATGTTTTTGCATGACTATCATACTTAGTACTTAATTGTGCTAACCCATTCTTCTTCATGTTTTACTACATGTGTAGGTTCCGGCAATTGAGTGATTCTCTCTAGTTGAAGCTTGGATTTGAGATTCTCCAAGACTAAGTGGTATATCCTCATAGATCGAGGACAAGTGTTTAGATATTTCCTTTCTTTCATGTAATAGACTTTGTTAAGGTTTTCGATTATAAAGGGCCGTGACCCTATTTGTTTAAAGATATTGTTTAAATGGCCATATGAGACTATAGACTTCCGCTTGCTTTTAATGATTTCGATGGTTGGATTTATAAAAGAAAAGTTTTAAATTTCGCACTATTTCTATGTATTTTATGCAATTATTATACTATGAGGCTTGTATGAGACCCCTTCGGGGTCAAGTACGCCATTTCACTTTCGGGGTGTAGGATCAGGTCTTGACAATCATGGTATCAGAGCACAAGGTTTTGGGAATGGTTTTTAGGATTTATGTCTCACAAGCCACATCTAGTAGAGTCTTGTTCATCGGTGTGACTCGCGACACATCTATGAGCGAGAGGCTATTGACGTTAGGGAGTTACTCTTCTTTCATATTCTTGAAGTCGTGCCTTAGGGTTTAGCTCTTTAAGTGTCCTTTTCCTAATCCTTCTCTTGAGTTTATAGGATATGAATACAAGAAGGACGCCCGCAAGGAGATTGGAAGAGGAGAATGTGAATGAGGGAGTTCCTCCCCAAGGTCCTCAAGGTGGCCAAGTTCCTCAAAGCAATCAAGTTTCTGTTGATGCTTCGGATATGACTAATGAAGAGATTAGGTCGGCTTTTCTAACCTTAGCCCAAGCTATGACGGCCCAAGTTAATAGAGATATGGGGCCTAGAGTGTATGCTATTGAGAGCACTATGGCTTCTAGGTTGAGGGACTTTGTGAGGATGAATCCTCTGGTGTTCCTAGGTTCTAAGGTGGGAGAGGATCCCCTAGAGTTTTTGGATGAGGTGTATAAGATAGTCAATGCTATGGGGGTGACTTCTAGAGAAAAAAGTGAAACTTGCCTCCTACCAATTGAAAGATGTTGCTCAAGTTTTGTTCACTCAATGGAAAAGCAATAGGCCTATAAGGGCAGGTCCTATAGATTGGAAGGAGCTTAAGGAAGCTTTCCTTGGTAGGTAGTTTCCCCGTGAGAAGAGTGAATGTAAGGTGGAGGAGTTTATCAACCTTAGACAAGGTAGCATGACTGTGGAGGAGTATTCCTTGAAATTTACCCTATTGTCTAAGTGTGCTCCATCTTTGGTGTCCAACCCTAGGGATGAGATGAGTCGATTGTGACCGGTGTATCTGACCTAGTTAAGGAAAAGTGTCGTACGACAATGCTTCATGATGATATGAACATTTCTAGACTTATCGTGTATGCTCAATCCATTAAGGAGTCCAAACTTGAAAGGAAGAGTAGAGAGATGAAGAGGTCTAGGTCCGATGAACAAAGTCAACCAAGGTCCAAAAAGAGATTTTACAACCAAGATTCTCCTATGGTCAACAATGATAGGGTGTATAACCCTAAATCTCAAGGAGGGAATGGAAGTGGTTCTTCTTTTGAGAGACCTATATGTGCCAAATGTGGGAAGCAACATTTGGGTAAGTGCCTTGCCGGCACGGATCGGTGCTTTGGGTGTGGAAAGAAGGGTCATAAGATGATATATTGCCCAACACTCATGGAAAAAGGAAGAGAGACCAAGAAAGCTTCTCTTGAAGGACCATATCCTAATGCTCCAAAGAGAAATCGTTTCTATGTGCTTCAAGCTAACAAGGACAAAGGAGCTAATCCGGATGAAGGCACCGGTAAGTAATGGTTATATGTGATTATGTTCTAATGTGGTTAAATGACATGTTGGTTATGGTTGAATATTATGCCTCTTATGCTTATGTTCATGAAGTTTTATCAAAATGGCATATACCATGGCTTTCAAATAAAATGTTTGTTTTAAGCATGTTTTTGCATAGCTATCATACTTAGTACTTAATTGTGCTAACCCATTCTTCTTCATGTTTTACTACAAGTGTAGGTTCCAACAATTGAGTGATTCTCTCTAGTTTAAGCTTGGATTTGAGATTCTCCAAGACTAAGTGGTATGTCCTCATAGATTGAGGACAAGTGTTTAGATGTTTCCTTTCTTTCATGTAATAGACTTTGTTAAGGTTTTTTTTATTGTAATGGGCCGTGACCCTATTTGTTCAAAGATATTGTTTAGATGGCCATGTGAGACGATAGACTGCCGCTTGTTTTTAATGATTTCGATTGTTGGACTTATAAAAGAAAAGTTTTAAATTCCGCACTATTTCTAAGTATCTTATGCAATGATTATGCTATAAGGCTGGTATGAGACCCCTTCGGGGTCAAGTACGCCGTGTCGCTTCCAGGGTGTAGGCTCTGGTCGTGACAAAGGTTTACTCACATATTGATGATTCTAAGGTTGAAAGGACATTCTCACCTAATGAGTCTATGAGCTATTAAGATGCTATGTTGGTTTGAGTGCCTAGTGCATTTTTCATGAACATGAACTTAAGTAAAGACTTAATATGAATTCTAAAGGGAATTATGTTTAGCACCGAGTGGATATGAATATGAGGTGAAAGCTTTACGTTAGAAAGTCCGGCTTCCCAATGTAAGTTATCTCAAGAGATGGAAACATTTTACTCTAGAAAGTTTGAGTTTCTTGTAGCAATCTCCTTTTCCCATAACTATGTGCCCACATAGGTCTTTAGATAGTGGATCCACCTAAAATCTAATGTGTTAGTTCTACCTTAGGCAAGTAGGATACCTCTTTTCGGTGTGGGGGTAAGACACCGGATTCCATGTAGCTCACATGGTCTATGTCGGTTAAGGTTATATTTCCCTATATGATAAGAACATGAATATGACAAGAACATGAACTATAACTATGACTTCTTAAGAGGTACTACTTAGTATGATTGGGGGTATGGGACTCCATTTGTGCATTGCACAAATAGGCCTCAAGAGTGGTTATGGTAAGATTTTCTTATGCTATGAAGACTTATGAATTATGCATGTATGATATGTATTGTGGTTAAGGATGACTTTACTTGCTACAAGTTATGAATATGAATATTTCATTGTCTATGAATGTTGGCTAATTATGAGGTCAAGGTAAGATATGTATGATGTTGGTGATCTAAAAGTGGTACTTGGCAATTGGTAGGGTTATGGGATCTTGCCTTTGCATTGCACTAGTATTGCTTTGGGTTGCTTATGATATGGTTTGACTTATGTTTCTTCACAAATGTGCATGATGGCTTTTAAACTTGATAAATACATGGTTTGAACTAAATGTATCTTTTAAGCATGTTTGAAGGATTTTTATGCATGTCGTCCATACTTTGTACAATATTTGTGCTAACCCATATTTTCTACATTTTCTTATAAGTGTAGGTTCCGGTCGTTGAGGTATACTTCTCCTTTCAAGTAAAGCTTGGGTTGACTATTCTCCAAGCTTGGTGAGTCCTCATAGTTCGAGGACAAGACATTATTCATTTCTAGTTTCCTTTCGTATGTTCTACTTAGAGACTTTATTGTAAAGGGCTATGCCCTTATTGAAATTCTATTGTAATAGATGGTTCATTGAGATAATGTTAGAATCCTATTTTTGAGACAAATCAAAAGACTTCGATTGTAAAAATTTTAAATTCCGCATGATTTCTATGACCTATGTTTATGATTATGCTAAGGGCTTGTATGAGACCCCTTCGGGGTCTAGTACGCCATGTTACACCTAGGGGGTACCCCTAGGTCGTGACAAACTTGGTAATCAGAGCACAATGTTTGGTAATAGAGTAGTATTTCATTGGTATGTAGTTTGACTGATGCTTCGCCTAAATGTTTAAGTAGTATGGCATCAATGTTTGTGCAGTATGACTTCCCAAGTCATCAATGATCAGATCACAATAAGATTTTAGATATAGTTTTCATGATTACAACCTAAATACAAGTTATTTTAAGGTATGACTTTTGAGCTTAGCCTCATATGTGATATAAATGATAAAAGTTTTATATACCTATGAGAATTATATGAATACATGTTGTTTTAGGAGGACTATTTAGTATTGAGAGGATGTGAGTTTTAAAAACTCAAGTCCCATAACTACGCGCCAATGTAGGGTTATGTTTCACCACTTTGACGGTTGACCTTTAGCCTTTTGTGGCTCATGTTAGTGGATCCAAATAATATAAGATAAGGTTCTATACCCCGATAAAGTATAGGACACCCCATCCAACTAAATTATAAGTTGGGTGTCATGAGCTCAAATGACGTATGTCGGTTATAAGAAAATGATAATTATGCATTTTATGATATGCTTTTAAGTCTACATGGTTCATTTTAAGTATGCTATTTTATGTATATGATTATTCAATACTACTAAAAAGACTAAAATATGTATATGCACTTTTGAAAAGATATTTTTATGATACTTGGTCATGGACTCCAACTGTTTTCTTTTCAACACTTTTAGTATACATATGATCTTGGAAATTTTATTTCAATGTCCTTGTTTATGTCATTCTAAATAATTATGTTGGTGTCCCTTGCTTACTCAGTACATTTCAGATACTGACGCATATTATTCTCTGCATTGCATCCTTTTATGATGTAAATTCTGACTCTCATACTCAGACTCGTGGCTAGTAAGGTTTCAGAATTTCCAGTTAGCACTTGATGAGCCCTCCTCATTTATGAACTCCATTAGTTTAGGTCACTAGATTTTCCTTCATACTGTCTTTGGTTTTGAGATAGCTGGGACCATGTCTGTTCAATTAGAGGTGTATTTTAGACAATAAAAATGTACATTCATGGATTTCTAAACTCTATTATTTAGTTATTTATTTCGGCTTTCACTTAGTTTCTTTATATTATGCTTTGATATGTTATGCCAAGGATGAGCTTGAGACCACTCATGGTTCTGAGTACCGTCTCTCAACTGGGTATAGACTCGAATCGTGACAACAACTGATAGGGTTATATAGACTGAATTGACATCTTTTGGGTTTATGGGGGCTCAAATAGGTGGTCTTGTTTGTTGTTTGAACCTGTCGGGCTTATATGGTTCGACTAGGTTATTGTTTGATTATTTTTGGTATGCTTAGATTCAGGAGAAGTTCAGTATGCTCATCTTTTGTTGACTTTTTTACTTGATTATTTTTCAGTATATTATGATATCTATATAACACCCCAAAACTATTTAAGTTAAGATCCGAACCATTCTTTATTTACGGATAATTAGGTAATTTGTAAATTGTGATTAGTTGTTAAGACAATTCTTTAGCGTGTGAGTAAATTTGGAGATAAATTTAGGTCGCAAGAATCTCCTAGCACAAAGTTGAGTTGAAAGTTTTCTTACCGATTAAGTTTTGATTTATGATTCTACTTGGGTCAAAATCAAACGATCATATCTCTTAGAATATTAAGAGTTAGGTGGAACATAACCTATCAAATTAAAAGGCATTTGAGTCTTCTTTTCAACACAATTAAGTTTGCATCAATTGAAGTTCAGACTAAAAAGTTATTCCCGTTTTACTAGTTTCTTATTGCGCGCCAGGGAGAGACTGAGGTAGCAGCTACTGCCTTCATGGGTGGTTGGCTGCACGCTAGGTCATTTTTTTTGTATGGGCGCGCACTTTGTGGTTTTCTATAAACCCCACAAAGATGTAGTTCAACTCCCTAGTTCATACATTTCCTAGAAAGAGAAGTTTTAAAGAAACTACCATCCTCCAAGGTTCATCCATCATCCAAAGTAAGATTTGACCATAATATTTCATAATTTCTTCATCTTAACACCAATTAACACCTTTTTACTCATGGAATCCATATATAGATTTTCAAGAAAATCTACCTCTGAGTTTCAAATACAAGTTATTGGTGTAATTTTCTTCAAAAATTCTCAAGAATTTAAAGCGTTTCAGGTATGTAAGATTATTCATAGTGTTGGACTAGTTCGTCCTCACACCTGTAACATCCCGTATTCGAAACAGACCAAAAATGCAGATTTTGAGAAGTTACAAGTGCAACCCACGGTTGCCATCCACGGACCATAGGTCAGACCACGGCCCGTGCTGGTGGTCCGTGGTTCACCACTGCAACCCCTCCCCAGCCAAGCTCAGAAAAATCAGCTAAGTCTCGACCCACTGACAGACTCACGGTCCGTAGGTCAGACCACGGTCCGTGGTCTGTGTCCATGGATCGAGACCTTATTTACCTAGTCTCTGACACAAACTACGATCGACCAGCACGGACCGTCAATCGATCCACTGTCCGTAGGTCTGACCGTAAGTTAGGGTCAACAGCCAGTTAGCTGAAAATTATTGATGGGTCAACTTCAGATGGTCATAACTTTTAGCACAAAAGGAATTGTTTGTCCTATGACCTACAATATGATAGATAATTGAATCATCTTTCCAACACCACCGAGTTTGCTGAATTCCGACCTCCAAGTAAAAAGTTATGCTCGTTTTAGTGAAGCCCAATCAGGCAGACTCGACCTACGGACCCA
Source organism: Solanum tuberosum (assembly GCF_000226075.1). Lineage (NCBI taxonomy): Eukaryota > Viridiplantae > Streptophyta > Magnoliopsida > Solanales > Solanaceae > Solanum > Solanum tuberosum. Next base: position 1,574,304 of record NW_006239045.1, read on the forward strand.
ATCGACGGTCCGTCGATTGATTGACGGCCCGTCAGACAATCCGTCGATCATTCCGACAACAGTTAATTCAGGGGTTTTTTGGTCTTTTCCTATTTCTTTTAAC
>NW_006239045.1:1574772-1580743 GCF_000226075.1 Solanum tuberosum
TATTTAGTTATACATGCCTCAGTTATTAATGCATCATTATCAGATTAATTGTTGCATTCTCAGTTTGCATGTTCAGTTCGAGCTATCCAGTATTTACAGAAATTCAGTCATAACCAGTTAACTACTTAATTCATTGGGAGTAGCATAATACCGAGTTGGACTAGGGTTTCAGCGTACCCATATAGTCCCAGAACTACGAGCCACGTAGGTGTAAATACCCTCTTTGGGCAACATCAGTTTAGTGATCACGCCAGCATGCCTCTATACCTCTGGCAAGGTATATTGGGTCCTCTCGATGGGGCGTATACATCGGACTCCACATTTAGCTCATGTGGTTTTATGTCGGTTATTAGTAGCTCCCACAATTCAGTCAGACTCTATTGCATTGACCACATTTCAGTACAGTCAGTATTCAGTCTCAGCATGCTATAAATTTGGTCATTGCATCAGTTAGCTCAGTATTCAGTATCTATATCATGTTCAGATTATTTCATTGCTTTATTGTTTTGTTCAGTTATATGTTATTTCAGCTTTACTCTATCTTGCATGCTCAGTACCTTTCAAGTACTGACGCATACGTGCGCTACATCTTCTCGTGATGTAGGCTCAGGTTCTTAGCATCCAGATCACGCTTAGATCGGTTCCCAATCTTCAGTTTAGCAGCATCAATGGTGAGTCCTCATTCTTCGAGGACTAGTGACATGTTTATTCTTTATTCGCTTTTAGTCTTTAGTTTCAGTTTTGCTAGACCTAGTTGGGGCATGTCCTAACATTTCTAGTCAGTTTAGAGGCTTATTTCAGACATAGTTAGATTCAGCTTTAGTATTTTGAGTTTGTATATTTCTTTTGTATTAAACTCTCAGATTTGATATATTCAGTTATAGTATATGGGTATTCCCTTTGTTTTCAAATTTATTTATGATTTAGCTTCCGCACAATTTCTATTATTCAGATTATATTTAGTATGCTCGTGATCATGCCAGCAGGGTTAGCTTGGGATCACTTGTGGTCCTAGATCCCGTGTCCACGTCTCGGGGGTAGCTCGGGGCGTGACAACACCCTACTTCTCAATTCAGTATGTAGAAAGTTGAATCTAGGGTTTTGCCCTCAGTTTATGAAATTCTTGAATATGAGTTATGATCTTGTTCCGAGTTTTGAATCCTTACATTATGAGATTTACAATATTGTATGCTTGGAGATTCTTAAATTGTTGTTTATGCCTGTTGTTCCACATGAACCTTATGCCTATTGAGTTTCTTTCTAAAAGTATTTTCGAGCCAGTATTCCCTTCCATTCTTTTTGAGGATTAAAGTGAGTCCAAGAGATAATTTTAAGACAAAATTTTCAGAAAAGTTTAAGGGAACTTAGATGATTCAAAATGTGTTATTTTTACATTGAAAATGGAATACTATGTTCAGAAAAGTATAAAGAATTTTCGGACAGATTTAGTACAACTTTAGTTACCTCTTAAAGAGGTGTTTTAAGAAATTATTTCAACCTAGAGAGTACTTTTACATGAGTATACAATATTATATTTTTGGAGTAGTACTGAGCATCGATTTGGATAAGAGTTCAGATAACTTAAACCTCATGACCTACCCTTTCACCATAGATAGGATCGTATCGAAATCTGGACGACTCCTTACCTGCCTCAAGAAAACTTTTAGTAGATTTATGGGTGGAGTTGTTCTATACTCTGGCAAGGTATAGGACAATTCTGACAACGTGAGCGAGACGTTATATCATCACGAGGCTCATAATGATTGTTGTCGGTTAGAGAAACTTCCTAGTAAAATAAATATTATATATATATATATATATATTCATTCAGTTCTGTATTGGCTAATATTGCATTTTATTTGTGAAGCTTAAATGATTTTATCTCAAGTTTATGCTTTACTTTAGTTGAGTAATATTTCAGTCTTTCGGTCTAGTTATTGTTTCACTCAACCTAATTACATACCGTACATTCAACGTGTTGATGTCATTCGATCTGTATCATTTTATGATGCTTATATAGGTGTTTCGAATCATCAACATGAGTTTCATTGATATCACTCAGCTTCTTATCAGCCTTTGGTGAGGCCTCCTAGCTTTTGGAGGTCTCCAGTCTTTTAATTCTTTAGTATTTTGTTTGAGGTTGTCGTGGGTCTTGTCCCAACGCATGTCTTTCAAACAATAGAGACTTTATAGATAAACAGTGTTTGAGATTCTTTCAGTATTTCCTTTTTGATATTTTACAAAAAAATTATAACTATTACATTCGGCATCTTCAGACTGTTAGATTTTTATTTGACTTAAATATTTTTCATTCATTTGATTTAAACTTAGAAATGCTTGAGTACATATTCTGCTAAGTAGCCAGGGCCAAGGGTTCACTTGGGAACCAACAATGGTTCTCAAATGCCGGCCACGCCCAAGACATGACAAGCTACTCAGTTATTCTATTGTCTTTCATACTTGGTACATTATTTTGCACTAACACCCCATTTCCTGGAAGCGCTACATTTTTTCATAGACAATTACACAAGCTCTTAGTATTGTAGCCAAGTTTCATCAAGTCAGCTCCCCTTCTTTCAGAGTTTTCGGATCTAGAGGTTTGCAAGTGTTTGTTATGTTCAGCTGATGGGTAGATCGGGACCCTGTCCAGTCCAAGTATATTACTCTTAAGGGACATTTGATTTGAATATAAGTTATGTTGTGACTAGTTATGTTGGGAGTAGTTTCTATTGCTTATTTGATTTGTCATTTTCAAACTTATATTCTTGGCATAGTTTCTAAGAATAAGTAGTTTACAAAAAGACCCTCCACCGTATTTAGTTTTTGTTTTTTACATTTTTTTTTGCAAGATTTATTTATTCATTCTTCAAAATAAAATTTCTATCTTATTTAGCTTATTTTGTGTGTGCATTTTCAGATTGTGCTATGTGTTTTTAAAATTAAAATTTTCGTCTTATTTAGCTTAAAAATAAAACTTTCATCTTATTTAGCTTAAAAATAAAACTTGTATTTTAAGTTTATTAAAGTAAAATAAATTTTATTATTTATGTCACTTCATCCAAAAATATATCACTCATATTTTGTAAAATATTAAAAATATCTACATTTTAAGTGATATATAAAATATAATTGTGAGTAATAAACTATTGAATGAATATGTAATTTCATAGTGGGGTGAACATTTTAAGAGATATCAAAATATAAATAAACATAAAAAATAATCAAATAAGTTCAACTTATTATATATTCATAAATAAAAATTGTATTTATATAATGTAATTTTTCAATAGAAAAATATATTATCATAACAACAATTAATTAATGTTGTGAATGTTATTATAAATGTTGTTAAGAATTATGTTTTTATATATATATATATGTATATATATAAATGTAAAAGTGGTGTATACAAGAGGGTTGAAGGGAGTATTTTTTTTTTACATACTTTATTCTAGAATATGTTATCATGGGGTTACTATTCTGCCCACATGTAGGGATAACTTATTCCAGTACTAATTATTAATCATGGGATAAGTATCTCAAACTTTGCAACCAAACGAAGAATTAAAAGGTATTAGAAACTTATCCCAAGATTATCTTCTCTTATCTATCATATCAAATGACCCTAAGAGGCTTGCAGAATTTGGATTGTATAAATGTGTATTGTAGACTATGCTGACTTTGTTGTTTATTTGTTTTAGCACAACAGTTTGTTGGCCTTGATCGTATATGATTATATATATAGTTTATATGTTTCTAGAATAACATGGCTGCCTCGTTGGTCTACAAAAGATTAGTTTCTTTTCAATATGAGATATTGGAGTCACTTAGATTGACAGTAGGTTTTGTTGATATGAGTCTTGTCGGTCGACAGTTTATTTTTATGTCGAGATATAGTTGTTTGTTTTATTGATTTTGTGGTTGGTATTATGGTAGTAGCATAGTTGTCTAGTATGTGTTGGATCTGGGTCAAGTGTGGCACCAGGTGCCAGTTGCATGCCTAAGTTCGGGTGTGACATACCAATTGGTTCTTTTTAATGCATATGCAGTGGTAGACATATGTAAGAACTTGATTCAATTTTATTTTTTTTAGAATAAGAATTGATTTTATTTTTATTTTAGAAAAATTTACCTCAGATTGTTCTCTATCGTCATTTGAGTCAGAGTCTCCCGTTAGTGCTAGAATGTCCTTATCATTTGACTCATCCATAGCAAGAAGAGATTGATCTCTAGATTTTCTTTCATTGCCAGTCATGACTCAGTAAATTTTGCATTGATGTAGAGCTATTTTTATTACTTTTCAATTTCTTTGGTGGTCATTCTTTTGTTAGAAATGAAAAGTTCATCTTTTTGTCTCTTTAGTCTTATCAACATGATTTTTTCTACATTCAATCTTTTATTGTGGACATTATTTGATGAAGTGATCTGAGCATCCGCACTCGTGACACACTTGTTTACAATTAATCTTGTCTGATGCTCTTGTGATATTTTTTCTTTGAAAGCTTTGGCCTTTTTATGTTGGCTAGTTGTTAGGGCCATGTTTTCATCCTTTATATCCATTCTTCAATGGATTGAAGAACCGAGTTCTTTTCTTTACGTACTCTTATTATGTTGCGCTTTTAAGTCTTTTTAAGTTCATAAATCTCCAGATTTTCAATCAGATCATCCAAAGTAAAAAATATACAAATCACAAGTTTTAGACCTCCATTTTACTTTTTCATACATAAGGCAGTATGCTAAGAAATTTTTGAACAACCTTGCTTATGGAATGTTTCACAAATTAAGTTACGAAGTAAGTATATTTCATTAATGATTAAGGAAAATCTGGTGTGCATATTTTGTATTGTTTCTGTTTTCATCCAAAATAATTCACATTATCCGTTCAACATTTGTATCTTTTATTTCTTGACGTGATATATTCGTTCATGAGTTATTAGCAGTGTGTCTCAGATTTCTTTAATGTTAGGACATGATGAAATCTTGATATACTCATCAAGTTCAATTTTACATATTAGTATTATCTTCTCCTTTGTATTTCTTTGAACAACCACCTTATCTTTAACATTATACTTTAGTATTCTCTTAGGAACATGAGTCTTCCAATTTTCATTAGCTTTCATAAGGATGGTAGGCCCATTAAGTACAACATTTCATACTCCAATTAGATAGTTTCGTATTTTATTCTTTTACTATCCATAGTGGTTCTAGTTGATTGCCATGTTTATGTAGTTGATGGTGCTGATATTTATGATCGTTTCAAGATTTTATTCTTATATCAATTCCTTTTTCTTTGATACCAATTGAATGATATAGCACCTTATGCACTACAATAATAATCTTTCACTGCTCTAGTAAATATTGATTGTTTAAATGAGTTTAATTCTTTAGTTAAGGAGCTGATTAATCAAGATAAATTAAAGTACTCAAGTGTTTACTATAAAAGATCTCTTTGTTCTAGGGAGTAAATTTACTGCCTACGATGTGGATAAATTAAAGTACTCAAGTCTTGACTATTTGTATAGCCTCATTTTAAATAGATGAATACTCTCATTCCAATCTGAATATTTATATCCATTCTAACAACTCTCATTTATCTTCAATACGCCTTAAGAGTGATTAGATACACTCTTCCTTTTTAGAGTGAGGTTATGATTTATGCCATACTCATTGTACTACTTTGTTTGATATATCTACATGTTGAGGTCATGTCTAACCTCCAAAAACCACCTGGTATAGATTGTAAATAATAATAATGTAAATAATAATAATGTAAATATAATGTAAATAATGTAAATAATGTAAATAATGTATAATAATAATAATGTAAATAATGTAAATAATGTAAATAATGTATAATAATAATAATAATGTAAATAATAATAATAATAATAATGTAAATAATGTAAATAATAATAATAAGAATAATAATAATAATAATAATAATAAGAAGAAGAAGAAGAAGAAGAAGAAT
>NW_006239045.1:1580792-1608274 GCF_000226075.1 Solanum tuberosum
AATAATAATAATAATAATAAGAATAATAATAATAATAATAATAATAATAATAGAAGAAGAAGAAGGGCCAGGGCGGACCCGGATAGTAGGGACTCTTTTATACACTGTTGCCAGGGTCAGCTATGTTCGTAAAGGTTCCTAATAGTCTAACTATTGTGCGATCGTTTTCGTTTTGGTATCAGAGCCATGGACTTATAATAGCTATAGGTGTTATAGTTCAACACAGTTTCCTTTATGAATATCATAAAGAAAAGGTCTACTGTTAAAAACAGTAGAAAGGAAGAATATGATATACCTCAACATCTTGATCTACTTAATAAGTGGACTATTCCTAAAATTTCACCTAGAATTATATATCAAATGGTTACTTTTGAGAAACTAGGTCTCAAACAGGTGGTTAAAACCACAGAAGAAACTATCACTATTGATAGTGACAACCAGACTTTTAGATTATTATCTGATAATGATATAGCCCCTTATAGGGATATTTATAGATTCATGCATATTGGTTTAGTACAAGTTGCATTTAAACCTCTTACGTTAAGAGGGTTACCAGAAAGCTTTATAGCAGCGTTACGTGATGGTAGAAATCATAATTGGAAAAAATCTCTTATAGGGACTATTCAAACTAGTCTAGCTTATGGACCAGTTTATTTCAATGCTTATCCTAATTTACAAATTTCCTTGCAGGATGAGAACTCATTAAGTTCTCTTATGTTAAATGTTAAACTTCATGGTTATGATTATATGCCTAGTACTGAAGTTGTTTGTATATGTTATAGGATTTATTATAAACTATTACATACTCTAAATCCCATGTGTAAAGTTATTGATTTTAAAAATGAAACTATTTTAATAGAAACTAATTTTGATAAATGTAAAGTAGTTACTAGAAGACCTATTAAGTGGGAAGAAATTGATTTTCCACAAGAGTGGGTTATTGAGAATACTACTCAACCTCAAAATAATATTAATACAGAAGTTTCTGAAATTGAACAGTTAATTGATGGAACTGTAAAAGTCAGATTTCATGAACAGACTAACATGCTTATTGAGAATCATAGCATGTCTTCTAGAATGACTAGATCTAGCTCTTCTTATATTTCTCCTATCGATTATATTGTACAAGTTCCTTCTCGTGCATCTACTTCTCAAATTAGAGAAACATATAGATGTGACAATATAAAAATTGATAAAGATAATATAGCTCAACCAATTCAGAGAGCTAATTCTGATTTAGATATAACTGAATCTGAAATGAATTTTCCAGATGGAATAACAGGTAAAACTTGTTTTTATATGACTGACAAAATTATTGATTTTAGTCCGGGATCTCTGGCAAGGGCACGTATTGCTAAAGATTTTCAAAGGAAGAAATGGAAACTATTTAGAAAATGGTTTTTCAACAACTTTAATAAAGTTGAACAACATGATTTTCAAGAAGAATTTTATAAAGATCTTATAGATTCAGGAATAAATCGTTTAATAGCATTTGTTCCATGGTTTATGTGCAAACATGTTCATAATTATATTTCTATGCTTGAAAGAGATTTCACTCTTAGTAATGGAGAAATTACTAAAGCAGTCTTTCCTCCACAACAGTCTTTTCAGATTAATAAAAATGATAAGATTGTTAACTTTAATGCTTTTTCAAAATTATTTGAAAATGACACTGCATCAGTGACTGCTCAACATGTTAATGTCATGATTAAGCAGAATAATTATGCTAATATTTATATGAGTATTTTGGGTGATCATATTGTCTCTTTACATGACAAAGTTGATAAGATTATTTCCCTTTTACCTACTAAGTCAAAAGGAAAAGAAAAAATTGCTCATAGCAGTTTACAACCACCTCTAGAGATTGAAGACTTCAAGATTAAAGATTATTCAGATCTTGAGCATTTCTTAGAAAAGAAATTTAAAGGTGGTGGAGTTCAGCCTTTAAATGCTGAAAACTTTGATGAAGGGGAACCTAGCAATAAAAAAGAATTTTATGATAGTATTAATAAGATATCAGAGAGATATGCTAGGAAACCTTTCCAAAGGATGTTCTATTATCCTAGACCCACTCCCCAAGATGTTCTACTTGAAGAACATGAACATATTATAACTAATAGTTATAATGGAAAAGAAATCTATGAATGGAACATAGATGGTTATACCGATAGACAAATATATACAACTGTTCATAGAATGTTAATGTACAGTACTATCTGTAAAACCAATAAAAATAGCGATAAGACTATTACTGATATGATAACAGCAGGTTTTACTGGCCAATTGAAAGGTTGGTGGGATAATTATCTCAACCAGGAACAAAGAGATAGGGTTCTAATGGCAGTAAAACAAGAAGGAGAACAAGTCACTCAAAATGCAGTGTATACACTGGTTTTAAATATTATTGAACATTTCTCAGGAAGATGGTCAGATAATAGTGAGACCATTAGAACTCTTCTCCAAAACCTGAGATGTAAGACCCTTACATCTTTCAGGTACTATAAGGATGTTTTCCTTTGTAGAGTTATGGAATTACCAGAGTGTAATAGCACTCATTGGAAATCCAAATTTATAGATGGATTACCGACTTTATTTGCTGAAAGAGTCAGGAAGGCCATAAGAGGAGATAATCATAGTATTAATTATGATGATTATACTTATGGAAAACTTATAAGTGCCTGTGTACAGGAAGGTCTATCCTTGTGTAATGAAATCAAGTTGAATCAACAAATTAAGCGACATCGCTTAAATGAAAGGAAACAATTAGGAGAATTTTGCGAACAAATCGCATTTGATATTCCTAAAAATAAATCAAGAGATAATGAGGACACTCATCATAAGAAGAAGAAATCTTCCAAAAAAGATTATGAAAAATGGAAAAAGAAGAGAATCGAAAAGAAGCTAAAAAGAGCTGAGGAAGGTAAAGGAGACTCTTCTAGGAGAAAGAAGAAGTATCGCCAGAATTATAATAAATCAGATACTTGTCACAAATGTGGAAGATTTGGTCATTATGCCAAAGATTGCAGAGTCAAGGAAAAGATTAAAAGTCTTGACATAGAAGATAATATGAAGAATTCTCTTTATAAGATTATGCTTAATTCTGACTCAGGAACGGGATCAGAATATAGCAGTGAAGAAGAATCTTCAACAAGTGAAGATCTTAAAGCTCTTCAACAAGAAGACTATTTGACTTCTGAAGATGAATGCTCACCTTGCCAACAAGGAATGGCATGTGAAAAGGAGGATGAAGACGATCTTTATAAGATCTATGATCAATTTAAAGAAATGAGTCTCAATGTCATTGATAATGACAAAATAATAGAGCTCCTACAAAATATTAAAGACCCTGAAATCAGGGCTCAAATCATTGATAAAATCAGTGATTCAAAAGAGAATGATCATATTTATGAAAAAAAATCATATCCCTAAAGAAATTCCTACTAAAGAAGGTTCATATACTATGGCAGAGGTTAAAAATCTCTTATTAGAAAGAAGGAAAATGATAAGTTCTCCTACCACGATTAGTGATTTAAAAGAAGAGATTAATAATCTCAAAGAAGACATTATACGTCTTAAAGAAAAAAATGTTGTTATAGAGGTTAGGCTGGATGCAATACAGACACTCCAAAATTTGGGGAATGCTTCTGAATCATCTTCCTCTCTTGAAGGGGAAAATGACAGCCTTGAAATTATGAAAAACCTTTATTTAAAAAATGATAAAACATATTTTTTATATAGTCTCAAAGCTTTTACTTCTCAAAAGTTTTACACTAAAATTACTCTGTTGATAGATTATAATTATAAAAAAGAATTTATTGCGCTTATTGATAGTGCAGCTGATTTAAACTGCATTCAAGAAGGTCTTATACCTTCAAGATATTTTCATAAAACAACTCATAGCCTTCGTTCTGCTAATGGAAGCAAAATGAATATTGAGTTTAAATTACCCAAAGCTTTTATATGTAGAGGGAAAAGTTGTGTCCCTCAAAGTTTTGTTTTAGTAAAAAATATCACTAATCAAATTATTTTGGGTGTACCTTTTATAAATGATATCTTCCCACTCACTCATTGGGATAATAATAAAATTATTGGAACTTGGAATAACAAACCGTTTATATTAGAGTTTGTCACTAAACCATTTACTAGAATGATAAATGATTTAACTGCCAAATTGTTGGTTTCAAAAAATAATCAAGTCAATTTTATAAAACAAGAAATTAATAGTATTGAAATTGAAAATATTTTACAAAATCCTAAATTACAAGATAAAATTAATATCTTGGCCAATCAATTCTCTCTTGAGATTTGTGGAGATCACCCCAATGCTTTTTGGAATAGAAAAAAGCATGTTGTAAGTCTTCCATATGAAGATGGTTTTGATGAGGATAATATTCCTACAAAAGCAAGACCTTGTCAGATGAATTCTGAATATTTAGAATTATGCAAAAAGGAAATTAGCTCTTTATTGCAAAAAGGCCTTATAAGGCAATCCAAATCACCATGGTCTTGTACTGCATTCTATGTTAATAAACATGCCGAACAGGAAAGGGGAGCACCTCGATTGGTAATAAATTATAAACCTCTTAATAAAGCTTTAAGATGGATTAGGTATCCGATTCCTAATAAAAAGGATTTATTAGATAGAGTTTATGATGCTATTATATTCTCTAAATTTGATTTGAAATCAGGCTATTGGCAGATTCAGATAGCTGAATCAGACAAGTGTAAAACCGCCTTTAATGTGCCAATGGGGCAATTTGAATGGAATGTTATGCCATTTGGTTTAAAAAATGCTCCATCAGAATTTCAGAAAATAATGAACGATATTTTTATTCCTTATAGTAATTTTATAATAGTTTATATAGATGATATACTTGTATTTTCTAAAAATATAGAAATTCATTTTAAACACTTAGAGTTGTTTAAAAGGATTATTATCCAAAATGGGTTGGTGTTATCTCAACCTAAGATGGCTTTGTTTAAAACAAATGTTAGGTTTCTTGGTCATAATATTGAAAGAGGTAATATTAGTCCTATTAACAGAAGTATTGATTTTTCTTCTAAATTTTCGGATGTTATTACTAACAAAACTCAATTATAGAGATTTCTTGGGAGTCTTAATTATATTGCTCCTTTTGTTAAGGATTTAGCAAAAGACACAGCTATTTTATACGACCGGTTAAAAAAGAATCCTAAGGCATGGTCAGATGATCATACTGAAGCAGTTAAAAGAATCAAGGAAAAGGTTAAAAACCTTCCATGTTTAACTTTGGCCAATCCAAATTGGGCAAAGACGGTAGAAACTGATGCTTCAGATATAGGATATGGCGGTATTCTTACTCAATATTGTCCTAAAAATAAAAGACATTATATTTTTCAATTTTATTCTGGTAAATGGAACACAGCTCAGAAAAACTACGCCACTATAGCCAAAGAAATCTTAGCTATAGTAAAATGTGTTTTGAAATTTCAAGGTGATCTTTATAATCAGAAGTTTTTAATAAAAACTGACTGCCAAGCAGCTAAATTTATGTTTAATAAAGATTGTAAACATGATGTGTCTAAACAAATGTTTGCAAGATGGCAAGCATTATTAGCACCTTTTGATTTTGAAATACAGTATAAAAAGGGTGAAGATAATAGTCTTCTAGATTTTCTTACTAGAGAATATTTGGCCTAATAAAAGTTTATGTCTTTTTGTAGGATGAGACCATCATGGCCCCCTCCACAAAGGGAAAGAGGACGTAACCAGTCAAGAGGAGGAAGAGGTAATATCCTCATCCAACATGGCAACAAACAGCTGGTAACCGCTAATATTGCATCTAGTTCCAGTGGAACCAGTGGGATGGATATAAATCATCCGATGTATAAGGAGTTTATGGATTTTATGAAATCCAAGAAAGAGTCAGATAATAATAATCCACCATCATACTCTTCAATTTTAATAGATGATGAGAACATAGAGGTTTTTGATATGAACGACAAGAAAGAAGTTATACTTCTTTTAGAAGAAAATGATCTCAAATGGAGGAATGAGCCATGGCAGATAATGGCTAGGTATTTGGATACAGTATCTTATACTAATATTGTGTACAAATACAGAATGCACTATGAGATAATACTCTCATCTACAGGATGCGAATTTCAGCATTTTTACCCTGCTAATACCAAGAAAGTTTACAACTTTTCAAAATTGATTATAAAAAAGACTATAGCACCTGAAGAGTGGGGTATGAGTACTTTAAAGGAATTGGATTATATCCACCCAGAGCAAAAAGTTGCTGTAAAATACAATTATTGGGATTATATCGATGGATTTAATAAGGTCCTGTTATATGAAAATGCTAATAGGAAGCATTCGTGGTTTATTAAAATATGTTCTAATATATTTGACAGGCATATTCCTAATTGGTTCTGCAAATGGTGGACTTTATATGGTCCTTCAGTAAAAAATCTTACCAGAATCATACAAGAAATTATATTTGGAATGGGTAGACATATCCCCAAAATTAATTAAGTTACAGAAAGAGAATATATTCTTTGAGGGAATATCCTTGATGTATTTCTTCATTGAATTTTCAATTCCTTGGATTATGAAATGGTCAATAAAAGTTAATACTACTTCAGAAGGATTTCCTTGTCTGCAGAGAACTTTTTATACTAAGTTCTGAAGTAAATTACTTCAGAAGAACCCTGAAGGCAAGTTATATGGCCAAGAGATTATTGATTTAATAAATGTTAAAATTAGTCAATATGAGGCTGTTGTTATGGAACCGTCTATCATAGAAGATTTAAGTCCATTAAAAAAGATTACAAGAAAACTTCAAATGAAGAAAGGACTTATCTCTAAGTCAGAAGCTATTGCCATATATATGGAAGAAGTAAAGAAAGATTTAATGAAAAATCTTGATATTGAGATAAAAGATGATATTTCTATGGCTTCAGCCAGTCATACTAATGAAGAAGATGATACATGTATTGCTGGAGAAGGACAAGATATTGATGATGAAGAAATAGATCTTGAGACTATTCTCAAGAGATATCAACAGCAAATAGAAGAGTCTTCTAGTGCAAGCACAGCTGGCGATAAAGGAAAAGGCAAAATATAAAGAATCGTCACTATTTGGTCACATGTCATAAGAGGCCAAAGAATTAAAGATACTTTTATAAAGATTAGCCGAAAGTATTGTCGGCCATTTTAGACCATGCGAAGGCCATAAGGGCTTGTCGGTCTTATCTTTTGTTTATTGGCCATTGTATAAAGTTGTGGGCCACTCTTTTTATTTGATTAGGTGTGATACCTCTATATAAGAGGAAGTTTGTATTCAGTAGGAGGCAGGTTTTAGAACTCCCTCTCTCTCTCTTTTCAAAATTCTCTCTCTCCCTTGTAATATTTCCTTAGTAATTTTCAATAAAAGGTTTGCAATTTGGTTTGGAAGATTTCATTATAAGGTACTTTTTCTACTTTTCCTTATTATTATTATATTTCTTTATGTTCATCAGCCCAATGATGGGCTAAACTGCTTGTGCTGAGCTGTAGCATACTAAGCTATTATAAGATGGCGTTGTGTCCATCATGTTGACAGATTGAACAAGTTAGATTAAGGTCAGTCATAGATAACACAGGCCAGTATATGAAAGGTAGCCGAAGGAATCCGTTGGATTACCCGTTGGATTACCCATGAGAAAGGCGGACCAGGGCGGACCCGGATAATAGGGACTCTTTTATACACTGTTGCCAGGGTCAGCTATGTTCGTAAAGGTTCCTAATAGTCTAACTATTGTGCGATCGTTTTCGAAAGAGATTTCACTCTTAGTAATGGAGAAATTACTAAAGCAGTCTTTCCTCCACAACAGTCTTTTCAGATTAATAAAAATGATAAGGTTGTTAACTTTAATGCTTTTTCAAAATATTTGAAAATGACACTGCTTCAGTGACTGCTCAACATGTTAATGTCATGATTAAGAAGAATAATTATGCTAATATTTATATGAGTATTTTGGGTTATCATATTGTCTCTTTACATGACAAAGTTGATAAGATTATTTCCCTTTTACCTACTAAGTCAAAAGGAAAAGAAAAAATTGCTCATAGCAGTTTACAACCACCTCCAGAGATTGAAGACTTCAAGATTAAAGATTATTCAGATCTTGAGCATTTCTTAGTAAAGAAATTTAAAGGTGGTGGAGTTCAGCCTTTAAATGCTGAAAACTATTGCACAATAGTTAGACTATTAGGAACCTTTACGAACATAGCTGACCCTGGCAACAGTGTATAAAAGAGTCCCTATTATCCGGGTCCGCCCTGGTCCGCCTTTCTCATGGGTAATCCAACGGGTAATCCAACGGATTCCTTCGGCTACCTTTCATATACTGGCCTGTGTTATCTATGACTGACCTTAATCTAACTTGTTCAATCTGTCAACATGATAGACACAACGCCATCTTATAATAGCTTAGTATGCTACAGCTCAACACAAGCAGTTTAGCCCATCATTGGGCTGATGAACATAAAGAAATATAATAATAATAAGGAAAAGTAGAAAAAGTACCTTATAATGAAATCTTCCAAACCAAATTGCAAACCTTTTATTGAAAATTACTAAGGAAATATTACAAGGGAGAGAGAGAATTTTGAAAAGAGAGAGAGAGGGAGTTCTAAAACCTGCCTCCTACTGAATACAAACTTCCTCTTATATAGAGGTATCACACCTAATCAAATAAAAAGAGTGGCCCACAACTTTATACAATGGCCAATAAACAAAAGATAAGACCGACAAGCCCTTATGGCCTTCGCATGGTCTAAAATGGCCGACAATACTTTCGGCTAATCTTTATAAAAGTATCTTTAATTCTTTGGCCTCTTATGACATGTGACCAAATAGTGACGATTCTTTATATTTTGCCTTTTCCTTTATCGCCAGCTGTGCTTGCACTAGAAGACTCTTCTATTTGCTGTTGATATCTCTTGAGAATAGTCTCAAGATCTATTTCTTCATCATCAATATCTTGTCCTTCTCCAGCAATACATGTATCATCTTCTTCATTAGTATGACTGGCTGAAGCCATAGAAATATCATCTTTTATCTCAATATCAAGATTTTTCATTAAATCTTTCTTTACTTCTTCCATATATATGGCAATAGCTTCTGACTTAGAGATAAGTCCTTTCTTCATTTGAAGTTTTCTTGTAATCTTTTTTAATGGACTTAAATCTTCTATGATAGACGGTTCCATAACAACAGCCTCATATTGACTAATTTTAACATTTATTAAATCAATAATCTCTTGGCCATATAACTTGCCTTCAGGGTTCTTCTGAAGTAATTTACTCCAGAACTTAGTATAAAAAGTTCTCTGCAGACAAGGAAATCCTTCTGAAGTAGTATTAACTTCTATTGACCATTTCATAATCCAAGGAATTGAAAATTCAATGAAGAAATACATCAAGGATATTCCCTCAAAGAATATATTCTCTTTCTGTAACTTAATTAATTTTGGGGATATGTCTACCCATTCCAAATATAATTTCTTGTATGATTCTGGTAAGATTTTTTACTGAAGGACCATATAAAGTCCACCATTTGCAGAACCAATTAGGAATATGCCTGTCAAATATATTAGAACATATTTTAATAAACCACGAATGCTTCCTATTAGCATTTTCATATAACAGGACCTTATTAAATCCATCGATATAATCCCAATAATTGTATTTTACAGCAACTTTTTGCTCTGGGTGGATATAATCCAATTCCTTTAAAGTACTCATACCCCACTCTTCAGGTGCTATAATCTTTTTTATAATCAATTTTGAAAAGTTGTAAACTTTCTTGGTATTAGCAGGGTAAAAATGCTGAAATTCGCATCCTATAGATGAGAGTATTATCTCATAGTGCATTCTGTATTTGTACACAATATTAGTATAAGATACTGTATCCAAATACCTAGCCATTATCTGCCATGGCTCATTCCTCCATTTGAGATCATTTTCTTCTAAAAGAAGTATAACTTCTTTCTTGTCGTTCATATCAAAAACCTCTATGTTCTCATCATCTATTAAAATTGAAGAGTATGATGGTGGATTATTATTATCTGACTCTTTCTTGGATTTCATAAAATCCATAAACTCCTTATACATCGGATGATTTATATCCATCCCACTGGTTCCACTGGAACTAGATGCAATATTAGCGGTTACCAGCTGTTTGTTTCCATGCTGGATGAGGATATTACCTCTTCCTCCTCTTGACTGGTATCCATTAGAAAATCCATGTTTTGTTTTTATACAATTATTAGTTATGTATAAGTTATTGCATCTTTTATCTTGAAAAAAATAATATACAATTATTCATAATATATATAATTTATTCCATCTTTTATCCTATATAAAATAATATAAAATTATGCATAACTTATACATGTATTTAGGGGTGTGCACTATATGGATTAAACCGAAATACCAAACCAAATCGAACCGAATTTTAATTTGAATTGCTTTTTTTTGATTTTGTGATTTGGTATTGGATTTGCTTTGTTTGGTTTTTGATTTGATTTCGGATTAGAAAAATGAACACTGAAAAACCGAATTCTAATTTGGAGTTAACCGCTCTTGTCCCATTTTATTTATTGTCTTTCATTATGATTTAGTTTATTTTTTATAAAAGACATAAATATCCCCTTGAACTCGTCTCAAAAAGTCACTTACACACTTAAACTATCATTATGACCTATTACACACCTTTACTTATCAAAAATGAATTTATTTACCCCTTAAAACTGACGTGGCAAAGAAATAAAATGAAAATAAAAACTAAACATATCAGTTAGAAATAAAAATGAAAATAATAATTAGAATCAGCTTTCAACCCCCTCCACCCCCACCACTACCCACACACCTCTTCTTCTTCACTCCTATTCTTCTTCTTTTTCACATCTCTTCTTCTTCATCCTTCATTTTACAACACAATCTCAAAGCACAACTTTTCTTTTTGACTAGCAATAGGTTAATTCTCATAGATTTATTAGTAAAATAATTGTATTTTGTGATAATTTTTACTAAAGGAATGATCTGAAAAGAATTTCAGATATATCTAAATAAATACATAAGTTATGTTTAGCTGATTTTGGTTGATTGTTTTTATCTTCTTGTTTTTTTGACTTTGTTAAAGATATTGTGGTTGTTAATCAATTTTTAGGTTTGATTGTAATGACTACTTTATGGATATGGTGATTTTGGGTAATGGGAGGAAAAAAGAGAGAAAATTGAAGGTGTTGAAGAAGATTAATTAATTTTTGAATTTGGTGAAGATGACAACTTTATGGATATGGTGTCGCCAAGTAATGGGTGAAAAAAGAGAGGAAATTGAGGATGATGAAGAAGAAGAAAAATGATATTGATAATGGTTATGATGATATTTGGTGGTGGATGGAGAAGAAGTGTAATGACCCAAAAGGTCTTTTTTTTAAAACTTTCATAAAAAGTATTGTTTTACCCATCTCGATAGTTGCTACAAGTCATTTCTTGATCAGTCAGTGAAGTTGGTTTGAGAATTTTGAACTATTCGATAACTATGTTTAGTTAATTAATGGATATTTATTAAATAATTAATTTAGTCGATAATAATGAGCCAAATCTAAAATTTATTTAAAATCCTATACTATTTGAATATATATTAAAATAAGTTAATAGAATTTGTCACTTTTAGTACATAATTATTTAAGAAAAGAAATAAAGAGAATAGGGACAAACCATGTGCAGTGTGCGGCGTCAATGAGAAGCAACTAATGTCACACCCCAAATCCGGATGTGATGGCACGTGTCCATTTCCCACCAGACACGTCAGCGTAACCCAACCACAACGATAGAGAAGTAGAAATATGAGAATAAAAGATAATAAATAAGCGAAAGACTTTAATTAAGACTCAACACTACCCAGAATTTGGTTGTCACATGTACAAACCTCTAAATACAGAATTCGAATAAAAATATACAAGTCTCAGAGTATAGTTCTCGAATAGAACAAAACTGAAAGTAAAGATAACTCAAGGGCACGTCTGGAATGAACCGCTACCTCTCGAGTATGTCCCGAAGCTCAATCTGCTAAAGAAAATACTAAGCCGAATCTGAGAGAGCTGTCAACCTACACAATTGTGTAGAAGCAAGGGTGAGTACCGAAAACCACAGGTACTCGCAAGTAACACTAAACTAAGCTAAACTAGCAGCTACAAACAACTTCTTTCAATCCCAACCGAACCACCGAAACTTCAATCTAGCAGCAAACCAACCAACCTATACTAAACAGATCATATTCAACAGCCAGAACCAACAGTATATCCTCATCAACCTCAGATCAACAAATAAGAGCAAGTAGATCAAATTCCACATAAGAAGGGTAAACCGATACAATCCACACATCACAGACAAAGATAAGGCAAATGCGATGCAAAATGCAATAATGATGTCATGTAGTCGTGATGCATGTCTGTCCTACGATACACATCTGTTGACGTAATCAGTCCGCGCTGAATACTCAAATCAGAACCCATGGGGGCCACACATGGACCATGTATCACCGCCGGAACCAGATCCCATCGGCATCCAAATCGCTAGCCGGAGCTAGTCTCAACTGTGTCTCATATCCATCCATCCTCATATCAGTGTCTCAGAACTCATGCAACAGATAGTTCACACATGGGATGAATAATGAATATGCACATGTCATCAATCACAATCATATCACGATCACATCATAGTATTACACATCATCTGTCTCAATCACAACCATATCACGGCCACATCATAGTATTACACATCATCTGTCTCAATCACAACCATATCACGGCCACATCATAGTATTACACATCATATGTCTCAATCACAACCATATCACGGCCACATCATAGTATTACACATCATATGTCTCAATCACAACCATATCACGGCCACATCATAGTATTACACATCATATGTCTCAATCACAACCATATCACGGCCACATCATAGTATTACACATCATATGTCTCAATCACAACCATATCACGGCCACATCATAGTATTACACATCATCTGTTTCAACATCAATGTCTGTATCAATCATAGCCTACTCATGCTCTTCTATCCCCTCAATATGAGTTATCACATGACTTATTCAACAAATTCAAGTCACATATAACACATTTAGCTCGTTTTATTTCCCCATCTTTCATTTACAACAATTTCAATCAACAAATAAAACTCATCCTCAATCCCCATTACTCCCCAACACAATTAGGAAAGTAGTCATGCGTAGTCTAAGAGTTTAACAAAGTTTAGAAGTCACTTGCCTCAAAACACTTCAACTAGTAACTCAAATTTGAGTTTTACCCTTCCGAGCACGCTCCAAATCACCACAATCTATTCATAAATGGAATCCCACAATCAATACGAATCTAACAACACCAATATCGTGAAATTTGGAGAACAAGGGTAAAATGGTCAAAAATCTCGTTCCGGAAAATATTCTCGAAATCTGGAAATTTTTAGTGAAAAATGTTCCCCAAGAAATTTAGAATCCAATAGTGAAAACCGTTTCGAAAAAGGAGTTGAAATGAGTTCACAAACTCAATTTGAAGGAAGATCCACGTTCTTGAAGAAGCCTAAAATATTCGGATTTCAAACCCCGACTCGAAAATGAAATATCTCTTGAAAAACATCTTACCCGTGCTTAGATAAGTTCAAATATGAAATTTCATCAAAAACAGAGTTAAGATCGACCTTGAAATTCTCAATTTATCAAACTTTAACTTTACCGAGAAAGTCCAAATTGTACGCGGTTAATATGGTGAAAATAATCGATGAATCAATAATTTTATGTTAATCTCAGTTTGCCCATAACATAAGGATCGTAAATATACCTTTTTATCAAAAAGGGAGTCCAAATAGATAAAACCCCAATTTTTCCCAAGAGATTTACGGATAGGAAAAAAATCAGATAAAGAAATTATGAGAAAATGTCGAATTGAAGATTGAATACTAACCCTCATATTAATTCAAGAAGAAACCCATAAGAATCACTCCATTCTGATCTCTAGAACTCCCAATATGCTCAAAATACCAAATGAACATAGACTGAGATTTTTATAACAGTACATGGCTGTTATGCACCAGAAAACAGCAGTTGATCTTTCACTAAAAAGGCCGTAATTTCCTCATACGATAGTGAAATGACCCGATTCTTTTTTGTAAAAGTCTTAAATAATGATACGGACTTGCTCATTCAATCGGAGGTCAATTTCATGCTCGTTGTTCAGTCAAATATCATTTCTACTCGGTAAACAATTATTTCTTATTTGCGATAAAAATCCAATCTCGGGTTAGCGAAAATGCACCAAAATTTGCAGATAAGTCCTATAATTCATGCTCAAAATTTCAGAACCTTCAGAATAATTTTTCGACCTTTAAAACTAATAATGAACCCTTTAGTTGCCACAATTTGCTGAAATAGTGTCAAAGCATCCAAGAAGCTTAAAAGCTCACCCAAAACTCATTTGGCACTTCCCGAACACAAACCAAATATGCTACTAGCTTGAAAATGACATTTCGGACTCAATGAAATCGTCGGAATTTGAATTCGAGGTCTCCTTGACCCGGTATCCGATAAGGCGTCAAGAAACTAACTTTAGGCTCAAAAACTCGAAACGCACTTGGGGCCTCTAAAAATTCAACCAAGACTCATTCTAGACTTAGAATCATCCCCTGAATCCAACGGTGCCCTCGGAATTCCATTTCGAGCCCCGGAACCTTGTTTGTTGACCAAAGTCAACTCTTGATCAAAATTTCACAATTTTTGCAACTTAGGACCTCAAATCTTCGTTTTAACTCCAAATTCAACTCCGTAAATCCTCACTGACCCGTTTTGACATTCTAAAACTGCTGGAATCGACAGAAATCCGATTCGAGTCTCAAAACTCCAAATGACTCGAAATAGCACTTTTAACCAAACTTTAACTCTTAAAAACTCAACTTTCCAAAAACTCAACTTTTCATCAATTTTCCTTCAAACCAACTTCGAAATTACAACAATTAGGACTCGGGGCAACTATCGGGAGGGGTAGAACGGTCATTTTATGAAAATTTCCAAAAATGACCTTTAGGGTCATTACAACTAAGTTCTTCAGGTAACAACTACTTAAAATTTCTAAATTTGTACGGTTAATCTCTCTTTTTTTTTTAAAAAACTATATATATAGTGAAATATATTGGAACCTTATGACATTTATGTGGTTGGGTGGAAAAGAAAGTAAATTGCACAGGTACAATGTTCTTGAACTTAGGGACAAGTATAATGTTGCAAGTTGAATTGATGGTTAATTGTTACTCTATATATATAATACTAGATGAGTGTCGCCCGTGCTAAGCACGGGCCCAACATTTTTAGCCAAGTAATATTAATATTTTGCACCAACAATGGTACTGTCATTCATTCCTCAAATGGTCAGGACTTGACTTTTAGTTCCTTGTATGTTTGCTATGATAGATGTCTAAAATCACACATAAAAAACATATAAAATCACATGCATTCTTTTTAAGATAAGGCACCAATGTTCAAAATTACACGTGCCTAACTCTTCCCATAAAATTCATTGCAACCATAGCTTCATAGGTAAGAACCAGTAGCCCCATCACTACCATTTGTATACATCTAAGTGAAAATTAACTTTGAAATTCACCAAAAAAAAAAGGAGCACAAACAATGTGTTTTCTCTACATTTTGCTCCTAGAAAAATGAATAGATTTATCACTTGTGTCTATCATTCATCATTCAAACCTGAAACAAAAAAAGCCTATTAGCCTGAATAAATTCAACAGTAGTACTTCAAAAGTGTTGTTCCACCCGTATTAGTTTGTATGCACTCAAATGGCATCTTGTCCAATGCATCTTGTATGCACTCAAATGGCCCGACAGTTGCCTTGGACTCCTGCATCTCTGAAACTGGATTGGAGCAAGCTCTACCAAGCTTCTCTTCTTTCATATTCAGTTCTTATAATTTAGTTCTAAGCTAAAATTCCTTCTTTTTATGAGTTTGGATAAGTTAATTGAGTTAATAAAGTAGTATTTGATCAAGATGAGTACAAATATAGAAGGTAAAGGTACAACCTTTAACCAAACAACAATTGTAACATAACTTGCTTCTTCTATTTATTTATTTATTTGCCGTAAATTCCACATCAACTTGAGCTTGAGATTTCTAGGTTCGATTCATCAATCAATGTTGGTATTTCAGACACAAATTAATGGTGTCCTGAAAATACCTCATAGTTTTTACTCAACTATATACATAGTATCAAGATTTCAGTTATTCTTATGGATCATAATATGTTTGGCTAACTACGATGAAATAGAATCATTTTAAGTAGAATTCTTTCTTATGATATGTCAAATAAAACGGGTCATGTAATAGCACATATGAAAATTTCACCATGAAAAAGTCCAAGAAGATGAAATGAACTTACTTGGCAAAAGAGCATTTGAACTCCCCCTTCAAGAAACAAGAGTCTCATTCCCAATTTATCAACATAGTAAATAGAAACCACAGCGGCAATGACATTGACTCCACCAGTGGTATGTGGTCACAGCAGACATGACTGAACTATCAACAACAAAACCAATAGTCTTAAGCAACACTGGTGCATAGTTGTGACAGACAGTTGAAATCAACGTTGAGTGCTCCTCTGTATTTGTATGGAGTCATTTCAGATAGGTGTAGTTGCACACATTGCAATTCAATGAAATAAAAACAATGTTAACCATCCTGCAACAAAAATATCAAGCTAAATGAAATTAAAAGAAGAAAACAACAAATAGTTAGTCCTTTATTGTGATTAATAGACAATGATTGTTTCTACATAGGATACCTCTCTAAATTCAACATTCTACCTAACATGTTTAATACCTCAAAATTCAGATAGTATTTT
Source organism: Solanum tuberosum (assembly GCF_000226075.1). Taxonomy (NCBI): domain Eukaryota; kingdom Viridiplantae; phylum Streptophyta; class Magnoliopsida; order Solanales; family Solanaceae; genus Solanum; species Solanum tuberosum. The sequence continues at coordinate 1,597,750 of NW_006239045.1, forward strand.
AATACATTATACACATCTTTAATTTAACATCACAGTTCAACTCCAACAGTTTGTTGGACTTGCAGTATGCATATCACAAATTTGTTGCTATAAAATCAGTAGATCTCAAACTTGGCCAATTGAAACAATTGTGGCAGTTGAACAATATGAGGTTTTAGTTTTGCGATTATAATACACAATACTTTATCTATTTTAAGAAAACATCATAGAAAAGGAGGTGTCAATATACACTTTCTGTGTACTTGAAAAGATAAAAAAAAATCAAATTACAATAAAAAGGTACTCCAAACTCAACACTATAATCCTACTTCAAGTAAGGTGCTCTGAACTTGATACTACAAATTGTAAATAATAAAAGCTATCCAACATCAATAGTAAATGTAGTTGGCCGAAACAATGAAAAAGAAAGTTTTTTATTGTACTTCTCTTGAGAACTTTCAGTTGTAGTTTATTAAATTTCATCACAAAGATTAACATTCCTACTACAACAATTGAAATCACCTCCTATGTTTTCATCAATGATCTATTAAAGTTCAATGATATTTAATGAAACCACTGGACTTTATAGTACAACTCTTTCTTCTACTCAAGGCAGGTTAAGCATGTATATTACGCTAAAGAAAAACCACAATGAGAAATTGAAAAGAACTAATGAAGCACATTATACCAAAAAAATTGAAAGTGATATCCATCTAAAATAACACATGTTATGAAAAGTAGGGGACACTATGAATTTTTCTTTTTATAAATATAATTGTTGTAGCCTAGAAGAGCACTTTTATATTGTTCTAAGAAGTTTTTCTTCTCCCCTTCAAATTTCCACAACCACGCTTCTACTTGTTGACAACTATCTTGTCTTTGGTTAGATACACTTATTATAAGAAGAGTATTAGTTTATAAAATTCATTTAGTAAAATCTGTCAAATGCTAAACTCAATACTTATTAGGAAACTAATTTGTGTAAGATAATTTTCTGCATGTTCTTTCCCTCACATATAAGGATATTCTGCAGATCATCCAAGAACTAATTGGGCATAAAGTATCATTATCTCCGAGATCATTGTAATGAGCAGACATACAGCTTTTCCATTTTTCTTGTGCTACGTAGTTTCATTTCTTCTCAAATTAAACTACTTTTTTCTTTAAACCGGTGAGTTTAAAGAATTTGTAGCTCTAGTATCTATCCTATAATGAAAGAGCAAAAAGGATTAGGGAACTATGGAGGGGTAAAACAAAGAAGATATAAAGCCTGTTTGGATTGACTTTGGCTTAATTTTGTTATTTTGACTTAGAAATAAGTTCTTATAAGCATTTTGCTTTAAAACACCTAAAACAAGTCATTCTAAATGGGCACTTAATCAAGTATGACTTACCTTATAGATAAAGGAATAAAAGAGAATTTTAACGGGCACTTAATCAAGTATGAGTTACCTTATGGAAAAAGGAGTAAAAAGAGAATTTTACAATTATCCTCAACAACAGTTATATGATGATTAAGTTTGAATATGGTTATTCTAGGATGAGGGCAATTTGTAGTTAATTCACTGCAGGCTTTTGTTAAAAATAAAGGTTATTGAAAGGATGTGGTTAATTGAAAGGCATGTGCTCCTTAATGTGTGAGATTTGAGAAAAATTTGTGTCCAAATAGTACTTACCAATAATCATGACAACTAATATGTCCTTGTAGTAGAACAGTAGAATTAGTAACTTTATTTAGGCCAACCGTTGCCTAATCTTTCCAATAACTTTTACGGCTTTATCTGAGAACTAAAAATATAGTTTCTGCAACAATTTTCTAAACAGCAAACACTGAGAAAATCGGAAAATTATTGTTATTGATATAAGAAGGAGAAATCTAGAAAATAAAGGTGAAATGGAGATTTTATACATACAGGGAGGGAAAGATTCATTATTTCTAACTACTAAATTTGATCTTTACTTTTCGTACAACTGCAACAATACTCATTGAAATAGAGAGTGTGTGTATGGAGAACTAAAAGGGGGAAAGGGATGAGAGAGCTGATATTTCTAGAAATAGGTTTAATGTGTTAGAAATAGCATGTAACATACCATAACTAATGGATTAGATTACTTACCTTGAATCGTCCGTATGAGTCCAAATGGCGGAGTTGGAGTCATGGCAGCCTTGCATACCACGTATCAATTAATCTCACAGTTGTGTTGCTGGCGATATAATAAGATAATCAACAACCAATCCAGCAGCAACAACTGATGGTGATGTCTGCAAAGCTTGGAGATAGCCATATAGTTGGCAGCTGAAAGAGAGTCGGTAATCATTTCAGCCATTAATAAACGAATTAACAAAATGTCAAATTGTAAATAACTAAGTATTGTAGCATAACTGTTTCAGAGAGCAAAATAATAATCATTGCAATAACAGATTAAGACATCATTAAATGACATCAAGTTTGCTATATTTACAACGACTTCTTTATTTGTAATGTTCTCCATTAGCTATGTCGACTAATATAAAAGGCTGTCACAGAGAAACTTTCATGATGAAATAAATTTTTCTTTAATGTAGATACAATGGGTCTTTGTTGTTAAAGAGGCAACAAGATATATCCAAAGTTGAAACTGATTTCATCTTTAGATAGTACAATGTTACCAACTTAGTTACTAAAACACATGAATGCTTAAGAAGATAAGTTTTTTTTCCTATTTCAGCCATGATAAACATTAACAGAAAATAACTAATCAAAAGTTATTCAGTTACACTAAAGAAGAATCGACTTTACTGACAAGTGGCGTGGAAAATATGATTTATTGAATTCGAGCAGGAAGAGGGAAACAACCCGAAATCAGAAATACCTACCTGTTACTAATAAAGTTTCTGTTGAAAATATAGCCAATAATGTAATGCTTAAGCATTTCTCCGAAGCGAGAATAGTATGACTTACAATGTTATAATCCACTTCTTGCAATGACTAAATTTGTGATAAATTTTAAAATTTGACTGGAATAGATACAAAAAGCTGACTCTTGTTCATAGTTATCTATCCCAATATCCCGATAGCATCTCATGAGTTAACAAATTTTGAAGTATTCACAGAAGTGTAAACAAGATTTTTTCAAAATCATTACCTAAGCTGCCAAGGGGCATGCCATGATCCTCCATCCGACACGGCAACTTGGGACCTTCTCGCATTCGATGATACGTTCTTCATCCTCTAGAGGTGTGTTGATGTCCACTCTGTTTTCCACATTTTCATGTGAAGTAGAACTCCATGATCATTTGGAATGGAGAAAAGAAAATGTGATCATATAACAAATCACCATACCCATAAAAAGAAAAAAAGAATATTCGACAAAAAAACCAACAATTTATACATCAAACACATAGTAGCATACTTTTTTGAAGAGTTTGATCGCCAATTGATAAGAGATGATCACGAGATAAATGCAAGAAAGTGGTTTAAGAAGCATTGTCAGACATCCAAAAACAATATAAGAACATATATATTACCATAGACACCAACTGAATTTCACGTGCCAATCACGGTAAAATTTGCACATATCACACACAAACTTAGCGTGTTTTCCTTCGGATTGCTTTAGTTCTTCAAGATCAGCATCTAAAAGCAGGGAAGCATACTCTTATTTTAGAGGTGAACAAAATTATTAAAGGTCCAAAATATAGAAGCATTCAACATATTTAAGCAGTGAACATTCACCTTTCAATTTGACTTGTGTTGTAATGTTGATGCCTACAACATCAATATTCTCCCCCTACGTAAACACAACATCAGCAGCCTCAGGGTCCCCATATATCTGCTTTGTCAGCAAACTAAGCAAATGAGTAAATAGTAACAAATTGGATAAGTGAATACAACAAAGACTGTTTCTTCAGCTTTGCACATTGTAAGACATTACAACAACAACAACAACAACAACAACAACAACAACAACAACAACAACAACAACAACAACAACAACAACAACAACAACAACAACAACAACAACAACAACAACAACAACAACAACAACAACAACAACAACAACAACAACAACAACAACAACAACAACAACAACAACAACAACAACAACAACAACAACAACAACAACAACAACAACAACAACAACAACAACAACAACAACAACAACATGCCAAATGTAATCTCACAAATGGGGCCTGGGAAGGGTGGTGTGCATGCAGACCTTACCTCTACCTTTTTGAAGTAGAAAGATTGTGTACGATAGACCAGTGGCTCAAAAAAGCATATCAACGCAAGTTTAAAAAAGGAATTGTAAAACATTGTAAATATTATAGTATTTATATACCCCATTGGGAAAGAAATCACCCACATTTGCTTCTGCGGCAGGATTAACATTTCCTAAAGCAAAGAAGGAATCACCAAGTACAACTATTCTCTTCACCTTGCTTGCAAAGGTTGAGTCCCTCTTGACAGCCTAACCAACAGATAACAATGAAACTTTTGTTATTGCAATGGAAAAATTGGAAACTTAAAAATCAAAAGTTTTATGATACGACATACCAAAGCCAAGTTTGTCAATGGTGTTAATGCAAGTATAGACATTTCACCAGGATATTCAGAAACTTTTTCCACCAAGAATTCAGATGCAGACTTGTCAATTTTTTTGAATTTGGAGAAGGTAAAAATAAGTTGCCTAATCCAACTGAACCATGAACAAAGTCTACAACACGTGGTTCCCCTCTCTATAGCAAGAAACAAGAGTTAGGTTAGGTGACAGTGTGTTGAGAAGCTACAAGGGAGAAAGGAAAGTAAGCATGAGCTGAACTTTTTTTGTGTGTAAAACCAACCATCGTTTTTCCTCTTTAATCTATTCTAATATCTATCTACACGGTAGAAAAACTTAAAAATTAGCTTCATGTTACGTATGTTCAAGTGATGCTGCAGTAATTACTTGTCTCTTTGGAATATACAGTATGTGAGATTGCAAAGAGAAAAAAATGTTACTATTAGAAGGAATATACAGTAAAAATAAAAACAAAATTACCTTCAGAGGTTCAGAGCTACCCTCTACCATGGGAACATCCAGATATCCTGCAGCTTCACACTATCATTTTGCAAATTAAGTTAAAAGAAGTAATTGATCAAGAACTTGATCCATAAATATCTAGAAGATGGAAATTTTAAGCACGATGAAAAGAGAGAAGTTTAGATAAATAAAATTAAAATAAAAAACATACCAAGAGTAATGCATTTCGTGTAGCATCTTTTGTAGTAACGTTGCCAAAGATAGTAGCCAAGCCTATGACCTCAACTTCTGGTGTCTGAAATGCCATTAGTATTGTCATATTGTCATCTATTATCAATGAAAACAAAAATTAAGCTCCAATGTGACAAATGGGAACCACATCGAACATGAAGCTCATCAGGAAACACACACAAACACAACTCAGCCTCCTGAGTACCTATTATGAGAGAGGTACAGGTCTTTCTTTTTCATTCACCGGCACAATTTATCCCACATATTTGAGACGACAGAAATGAAAGAATTTCTTGATATTTTTTCAAGCATCACTACGTATTATACTTTTATCTTTTTCCTGGTTGATGAGTCACCAAGTATCATATTTTTAAGAGTGCATTAGTTTCTACTTGAATGAAATACAACTTATATGCCAAAGTGCCACCAGAAGATATGCTCCTGGGGAATTTCCTCTTTCACGAAGAAGTAACTTTCCCGGGAAAGAGATTTCAGAACAGAAAGGGAAAATTGTTCCAAGCTAAGATAAGTGCTAAGAAGCTTCCTTCAAAGTTCTCGATCTGGGAAACCTCATCAAGTATGCTCTTTTGGGGATAAGGAAGAGAACATATGGAAACCAGACGTTCAAGGAAAACATCCTGCTATTGCATTGTGTTTTCCCTTCTCGAAGACATCTTTCTCTGATCAAAGAATGACTCTCCTCAAGTTGGATTTTGGTTTGGTTTCACAGGTTGCATTTATTTGATACTTCTTTCTTACTCTCTCTAGTATAGAACTCACAGCATATTCTTATTGATATTTCGTCTTGTCCTTTATTTATTATATAATAGCCAACCATCTTTGCTACTTTAGCTTCCTCAATATTATTGAAGTTCGAAGTTTTCAGTCCAGAGTGAAGTTACAGATTGTTAAAAGTAAGATTGAGTACTACATAAACAAAGTTTGCAAACCAAAATCCTACTATAGTTGTTACGGAAGAATCAAGAGAATTATAGAAACCACCTTCTGAAATTTGTCGGAAACGGTAATATAATTTCTTACGTTCCTATGTGTTAGTATTAGTACTATCTCTCAATATCTTTATGGAAGTAACAAAACATCCCTTGACTAAAAGAAGTCTCAAAATTAGAAAGGATCATATACAAAGTTAATTGCATACTTTCATATATTAAAAGTATAGCTTAATTTTTTTTTGTTAACCGAGAAATCCGTCTGTGACCCGCCCTTTTGGACCAATCACATCTATTTATCTCCAACAAAAAATAATCTCAAAATTCACAATTTCCAGAATGAATGAGATTATATTCTATCTGATTATTGTAATCAAAATGGACACAATAAGGAAGTTGGACCCCTTTACTTTATTGAATCTGCCCTTCCCTTTGCACTTCTAACAACAAAAAAGAAGAATCTTCAAGTACACAAAACTGAATTCCCGAAAAGATACCACATTCCTATAAGAACTCCCCAAATTAAGCTAGGCCCCCAAATTAAGCTAGGTGTATCTGTAGTATAATCGTTTCTCTGAGGAGTTAATATTGGTTTTTGGGTATGAAGCTTTGTCAACTTCCCTTCTCAAGTAAATGAAAATGTTCACACCTGCAATTAATAAATTGAAAAAGAAACACTAAATTTCAATAACCAAGAACAAAGGGAAAACAAATTTTGAAATAAAAATCCATAAATCTGCAACTATATAAAATAAAATTGCTTATATGTGTGAGGACAACATAAATCTTTACATCAATTATAAAATTGGGGGAGAGAATTAGACATAATAATAACGATGTCAAACCTATATTTTAGTGGTAAAATTTAAAAGTTCAAAAAGAACTGGAAGAAATTTGTTGCAAAATTGACAGCAGAACATACCTGGAATTCGTTGTTGTTGGAGTTGGAGCAAGAGAAATGGAAGAACTGATTCTTGTATTGAAAATCTTGCGTCTACTTTGTGCTAATGAGGAAGGTGAGTGTTCTAGAATGATGGAGAGTGTGTATTTGTCAGGTTAAAAATTTACTATTTTGCCCTTGGTCGTCCTGGTTGGCTTCACTCTTCTATATAATTAATATAAAGGAGAAACATAAATAAGGTGATGTGACACCTTTCTATGACCTCCATTTATATTTATATATTTTTTTAAATTCTTTTCATTAAATATTTTCTTTATTAAATAAAAAATTCAATCATATTTACTATTCTAATTATATCTAATGAGTTACAAAAAAATCACTATCTATTCATATTCTCTACTTAAACAACATGACTATTCAACTCCTTTCTAACTATTCTTATGGATTATCAAATCTATAAATAACAATCATTCATGGAGATGTTGAATATTCATTTTTCATTTTCTCATTATTAGTGTAGTTCTTTTTCTCTTTTTATTTTTATTTTTTATTCTTCTTCATCTTTTCCATAAGAAGTTATAGAAACGATAGTGACATGATATGTGTTTCACTTTGATGAAGATCAAAGATATATTCTTCAAAGATTCATTACAAAGAGATGTTCACATTGGTTTAGTACAAGTTCATCGAAATGAAGAAGGAGGCTTAATAATGTTGAAAGATTAATCAAGAGAGATAGTCATAAAAGTATAAAGATTGAATGTTTTCAATATTTTAAAGATTCATTAATGTATTATTTTGATTTCAATATTCTAAATTTTTGCCATGGTTGAAAGGTATATTATTTATGGTACATTTCTCATAGCTATTAGATATTGTTGTGCTTAAAAATCTATATATAATATAAGCTAAATGTTAGAAAATTCAAGTTGCACCTCTCTTTGGCAAAGGATTCTATTTATTCTGTTCCTCAATTTTTTGACAATTTTTTCAATTAATGTATTATTTTTATTTCAATATTCTAAAATTTTGCCATGGTTGAAAGGTATCTTATCTACAGTACATTTCCCATAGGTATTAGATACTGTTGTGCTTAAAAATCTATATATAATATAAGCTAGATTTTAGAAAAGTGAAGTTGCACCTCTCTTTGGTCAAGGCCCAAGGATTCTATTTATCTTTTTCTTTAATTTTTTTTTTGACAATTTTTCATATTTTTCTACTTACTTATTATTGTACAAAAAATAAATATACCAATTACTACTCCTCTATTTATTGTTATACTTAAAAGTCTCAAAAATTATTTACACTCATTATTATTCTTTATTACAAATAATTAAAAGTCTCAATATTTACTACTTCAATCTTTCAAGATATTTGTCTCTTTTTTGTTGTTATTTTTTTTCCTCTTTCAATTTTGTTAAACACAATGGAGTAATACAAAAAAGACGAAGCTGATTTGCTTTCTTTCCTAATAAAACTTAGACACCCAACAAATATTGGATAGTTCATGAGTTTTTTTTTTGGTCTTCATTATTTTATTTTTCCTTCTTTTGTTTATATTAAAAAAATTATCTTTATAACTTATACCTATTGAAATTTTACTTTTTTTACCGACAAACCTGTGCTCGAAAATCAAAATATTTTGAGCACAGGTTTTTTTGGTTCAAATAATATTATTAACTCATTTTCTTTAAATTTTCATATCATAACCGCCATTATTTAATTTCAAAATGTAAGATACCTTATGATATTACTTTAGTTTTGTCAATATAAATTCATATTTTTTGTTTCATAAGATTCCTACTCAAGATTTATTATTTTTTATTTCATATTTGAAATAGTGATATTTTATATTATTATTATTGTAATATCAGATTTATACTTTAGTTTGACTCCATAAAAAGTCTCTTGGATGTGGATAGAAGGGGAGCCGGATAAAAACTCAAAAATATGTGCATTGATTATGTAACTTTTTTTCATCTTTGTTTTTGTGATTACGAACTTAACAAAAAAGTGTTATCTTGATAAAAAAATTTAAATTTAGGTTCTTATAATTTTTTTAATTGTAGTAAATTACATTTTCGCTTAGGCTCAAATTAGTTATTTGTAACTTTGCCAGAAATAGCTAACTACGCTAACCGATGTTCAAATTTTACTACGCATGGCTCAAACGAAATGTATATTAAATATTGAAATACATAGTTCTTAGGTATTTCTCATGGTGAAGAACCATTTACATTTTCTCTAAATTTGTTCATTTCTTCTACTTTAAAAGAATTACCAAAAGAATAATATAAGATATACACAAAAATTAGCAATAGAGGTTTATTTAGATGATGATTATGGAAAATACGAGAAAAATATTTATTTAGACGATGATGAAAAATAAGAGAAAAAACAAGACAAATGAAAGGATTAAGTATCAAATAAGAAATTAAATTGAAATACTTATCTATTTTTCCTCCTACTTTTAGTTTCATCATTTTTTTTCAAATAAAAAGAAGATTCATCAGATAGTAAATTTAATATTTAATAAAAACGAGAAAAAAATCAAGTCCTTAAATATGTTTATTCGAATTATATGTATTAACATCATAATATATGATTTTTTTCTTAATAAATTAGCCTTTTAATTTTGAAAATATTTTATAATAAAAATGTAATTCACTTAAGCTCTAATTCTAACAAAAAATTATTTGTATTGTGATTTTATCATTTTCTTATTTCTATAGTTGGTTTTTTATTTCTTGTATCATAATTAATTTCTAAATTAAATTTATATATATTTTTAATAACTGTGCGAAGCGCGGCCAAATTCCCTAGTCTATATATATAAAGGAGAAACGTAGAGAAGGTGATGTGGCACCTCTCTATGGCCTCCATTTATATTTGTCTTTTTTCTCTTTTTTTTTTTACCATTTTTTCCTTCATTATTTAATTATTTTATTTTTAATATCTCAAAAAGTCTTCACATTCAATTACTCAACTTTTCACCTACCACTATAATATATATTTTACATCTTTAATAAAATAAGAAATAACTATCAATAACTTACACCTCTTCAACTTATAATCTTAATAATATTCATAACTCCTTTTTTAATTTTCATAACCCCCAAAATTAAATTTATTAGTTTATGACACCTTATGGTATTCCTCCTCTTTTTCTATATAAATTCATCTTTGGTAGCAAGAAAAATTTCATTCAAAGTTATTCTTTCACTTCTACCATAACATACAATATGGTGAGGAAGAAATGCTAATCATCACATCATATGGTTGCTTTCACCAAAGTTGTAAAGAATCTATGGGTAAAAATGCTTTGTTTAATTTTTAAATTATATTTTTTACTTTAATAATTTATGTGATATTATTTATTTTGTGTAGTCAATTTAACTAATCTTTGAAACTAAATTGAATAAACTCAATCCAAATAAAATCATGGAGTAACTAACAA
>NW_006239046.1:0-148 GCF_000226075.1 Solanum tuberosum
AGGTTGTGTTAATATTGAAATCAAAAGCCAAAAATGTTTGATACCTGGCACTGTTTGCTTCCACGATATCCTGTCTACGGACCGTAGATCCTTCTACGGACCGTAGATGGGGTTCGTCATTTGATGCACCTGAAAATTTTCACCAAGT
>NW_006239046.1:5980-62071 GCF_000226075.1 Solanum tuberosum
TGAATTTAATTATTGATTACAATATTAAGTCTTACTATTTGTTTTACACAAGCACAACCCCCCTTTTTATTATCTGTTTCTGGAAATAATTTGACTAATTGAATATAATTGTTGGTTAAAAGTAAAGTCTAAACCATTTTCCTCGTGGGATCGATCCCAACCTACAAGTTGGGTTCTTTACTTGATAACGATCGCTTATGCTTCTGAAAGAAGGTGTAATTTGAGCGTATCACTGGGAAGAAGCTAAAATTTTCTGCTTCTTACAAAAAGTAGAAGGAGAAACAAAAATTTATTTTTTTCTCAAGACTAAAATATCCTTTTCATCTATACATATTTACCAATATATCTCTTATTAATTAATTAACATATTACATAGGTTTGGTTGAATTTTATTAAGGTGTAATTTGAGCGTATCACTGGGAAGAAGCTAAAATTTTCTGCTTCTTACAAAAAGTAGAAGGAGAAACAAAAATTTATTTTTTTCTCAAGACTAAAATATCCTTTTCATCTATACATATTTACCAATATATCTCTTATTAATTAATTAACATATTACATAGGTTTGGTTGAATTTTATTTTTTATTTTTATAGATTAAATTTTGTAATTTATTATACATTTATATATTATTATTTTATATATTATATACTAATTACTATTTTGCAAAATTAGAAAAAAGGTAAGAACAATATTTTTGCAAGATTAGAAAAAAGAACAAAAACAATAAGTTCAGCTTCCCAACAAAGGTATAATATTGATTGAAAATTTAAATTTAATTTAATAAAAAATAAAATTTTAAATTATTTTTAACAATAGATATATAAATAGTTTCTCTATATAAAAATAATCTTATTATTAAAAGTACATTTAAAAGTTGTATTTTTTTTTTGTAAGTTTACTTTCAAAAGCACTTTCAAAAAATCTCACTCAAACACAATTTGCTTATGAAAAGTATTTTCCAAATGAATTAGCCAAACACAATTTATTTTTCTTCGAAAGCACTTTTTAAAAAAAGTGATTTTAAAAAAGTTCTTCTAAAAATATGATGTTTTAGTCGCAATGTCAAACAGACTCTAAGTGTTTTTGATTCCTAGATTGCATAGAGTTGTAATCTAAATCTTGCCTCGTGTTTAGTGGATTTATTATTGAAAGTCTATGTGGTAGGTCGTGATATTTAGATTAGAGAGGAGTCAAATCTCAAATCAAGGGTAAAATGAGATAATAAATGTTTAGATTTTATAAATATAATATTTTATGTCTTTATTTTTTTCTTTGTCTTTATCTCAATTTATATGATTGTATTTGAAAGGACACAAAATTTTAAAAAATGAAAGAAATATACTTTAAACAAGGCCTAAAACAAGTCCAAATTATTTCATTAACAATAAATAAAAATTTAAAGTTAAAATATCACTAATATAAAATCAAATCATTCAGTAACCCAAAACTTATTTTTCATGCAATCATGGGCACAAAGGTTAAAAGGGCCTCAACCTCATCTATAAACAAGGACTCACCACTTACACTACTGAATGCGGACTGAGAATCGATCTAAGCGTGATTTGGATGCTGAGTACCTGAACATACATCATGAAAGGATGTAGCGCAGAGTATGCGTCAATACTTGGAATCTACTGAGCATGCAGGATATAGATAATACCTGAACAAATATTATAAGTTGAACAATGGATAACTGAGAAATGACATAATCTGAACAAGAGTGTACATACAGAAACATAACTGAAAAGATTAGTTAAATACAATGACCAAGTACTAATCATGAACATAACTTGCTGGAACTGAATGCTGAAGTATATACTGAAAACCTGGTCAAATTCACTAGAGTCCTACTGTGGGACATACTATTCACATACATAAAATCACGTGAGCTAATTGTGGAGTCCGATGTATACGCCCAATCGAGAGGACCCAATATACCTTGCCAGGGGTAAAAAGGCATGACTGGCATGATCACTAAATCTGATGCCCAACAGAGTGGACTTATAATCCTACGAGGGCACGTAGTTCTGGGACTATGAGGGTACGCTGAACCCTATTACAACTCGGTGTTAAGCCTACTCCCAACTGAATATGTATCTGACACAACATAACTGAAATATTGGATAACTCAATATTCTGACATGCAAATCTGAGAATGCAACATTTAGGTACTGACAATGTAACATTCGAAATCTAAGGCATGCTTATCTATTTAACTGACCTAGCAAGTGTAATTCATGAACTAAGAGAATCTACACAACTAGGTTTATGATTTTCATGCAAGGAACTAATCAAACTTTCCAAGAAACAAGCTAATTCGATTTAGGATACTGCAACAGCAAAATTACAACAATTATCCAAGGTTTTAGAAACCCTAGATCTAAACAAAATATGGAGAATCAAGAATCTGACTGGATTCTCAGGACTTAGTGGATGAAAGGAACTCACTAGTAAAATCACACATACCTGGTGACCAATTTCACGGAGAAATCCATTGGATTTCGGAGCTGAACCTTGAAGAACACTACTGCTTGTTCTTAGGAGGTTATGTCGACTTCTCCTATTCTTTTTGCTCCATGTTTGGATGATTTTTGGAGAATGAGGGTTTTGGGTAAGTCTGACTAAGTTATTAGGCTTAGATAGAGTAAAACGACGTAGTTTAAGGGCCCCAACACATAGGAAAAAGACCTAAATGACCCTAACTTAAAAGCTGACGAAAGTCATCCAAAGAGGGACCTACGAACCGTCGTTTGGACTACCAATCGTCATCCGTGGTCATGGTTCATGGTCTGCCCGACAGGGCTTTACTAAACAAGCATAATCTTTTACTGTGAGATGGGATTTTAGCAAACTCAGAGGCATTTGAAAGAGGATTCAATTATCTTTCATTTGATAGGTCATGGTCCAACTAATTCATTTTGTGCTAAAAGATATGACCGGTTGAAGTTGACTAACAACTATTTTCCTCTGAATAACTGTTGACCCTCACCTCCAGTCCGTAGGTCCAACCACGGACCATACTGGTCGACCGTGGGTGGGATCAGAGACCATCAACTTTGGACCCCAACGACAGAACCAACCTACAATCTATTGGTAAATCAACACCCCATGGTTCACGCCCGTAGGTGTCACCTTTGATCCTGAATTTTTCCCTAAGTCTGGGACTGAACCACGGGGCCGACCTACGGTCTGTAGTCTTACCCACGGTCCGTCGGTTGCTTCTGTTAGTTCTGATATCAGATCCTGGAAAGCTGCATTTTTCTGTTTTCTTGAAAGCGAGGGGTTACAATCCTATTTGGCGTCCTACGTTTATTATGCCACATAAACTTGTGTATTTAACTATTTAACTTTATATAAATTTAAGTGTCTATTTATATACCCCCAAAGTTGAAGAACAATATACTAGAAGAGGTCAAATTAAAAGGCATAATTATATATCATGCCTGTAGCATTATTTCCAAATATCTTTTACGGTCTAAAACAGGTCATGTTGTTCACATAAAAAATGTTAAAGGTGAAATGGGATGACTAATATCGAAAACTTATTAACTACAAGAACAAAGTGAAGAACAAATAAAATAAAAGGCATAATACATAAATATGACCCTTAATTTGGCTTCAACTGAAAGCTATGACCTTTAACTTTGGGTGTGCATAAGTAGACATTTAAACTTGTATAAAATTAAATAAATAGACGCATTCGTCGTACATGGCACCCTATACATGACACCCTATACATGAAAATTTCCTGTCCTATGTGTATTATGTCACGTAGAGCATGTATGTCTACTTGTTCAAGTTTATACAAGTTTAAATGTATACTTGTGCACACTCAATGTTTAAGGACATAGTTACCAGCTGAAGCCAAGTTAAGAGTAACGTTTATGTATTATGCCAAAATAAAAATTGTAGACTTGTCTTAGTAATTTTTATTTCTCCATAGACAAGTGTTTGATTTTCTAATAATTGGATTGCCAATCACTCCATATCATTTATGAAATAGTGGGTACACTAAAGTAACTTATCAAACACTTTGAGGATGTGATGTGCAATTCTCTTCCCTATAAATAGTCCTTCATCTCATTTAGGAAAACAAACAAAAAGTGATTCATTCAAAGAAGAAGAATTAAGAATATGGCAAACCTCATGATCTCTAGTAAAGTAGAAGAACTTCCTCCAACTTATGTCTTACCAACGCATGAAAGGCCACTAGCTCCAGTTCCAATTGTCAAGGAAATTCCACTCATTAATTTGGGTGAAGAACGAACTGTTGTGACTCAACAATTTGTGAATGCTTTGGAAGAATATGGCTTTTTTGAGGTTCATAATTATTTCATGCAAATACTATTCCCGCCGTTTTAAAGAAAATGACAGACTTTCATTTTTAGTTTGTTAAAAAAATGACTCCTTCCTTTTTTTGGCAAAACTTTAATTTCAACTTTCCATGTGGTATGTTTAAGGCCCCAAAATTAAAAGACATTTTGGTACAATAGACATAACTTTAATCTAGGATCACAAGATTGAAAATCTTCTTTATTTTCTGGAACTCTGTGCCAAGTAAAATAAGATGACCTTGAACTGAGACGATTGCTTATTGAATAGGTAATTAATCACGGGGTACCAGAGGATTTAATGGGCGAGGCAATTAAAGTGTACGGAGAATTTTTCAATTTGTCCGTGAAAGAGAAAGAAAACTATGCAGATAAAGCAGAAACACTCTACACTAACAATACCAAGCATTATGTTTCAAAGGCGCATAAATACTGGAAGGAAGTCTTGGAAAACAACTACAATATTGATGGTCAAGATAAAAAAAACTTGGCCTAGTAACCCCCTCCAACATTTAGGTATTTCTTAGTAATTATTACTCAATCTTAAATTCATAGATGAAATGATACGCGACTTGTAGAATATGGATTTTCGTGTCAACTTTCAGAGAGGTTATTGGTGCATATTCATCTGAAGTTAGAAAATTGAGCATGATCATATTCGATTTGGTAAGTGAAGGACTAGGCTTGGAGGCAGGGTACTTTGGCAAAGGTCATAGGCAGAGAATGTTTGTCAATCACTATCTAATATGCCCAGATCCAAGTTCAACTTTGGGAACTGGTGGACATTGTGATCCTAATCTCATAACCATTTTCCAACAAGTATATGGCCTTCAAATACTCAAGAATGATGAATGGATTGGTGGGGAACCTCTACCTCATGCATTTGTTGTCAATTTTTGTCTCCCAATAATAGTAATATTTCTTTTAACATTCTCATTTATGACATGATAAATAACATAACATGCCTTTAACTTGACCTCATATATAATACAGGTAATGACCAATGGAAAGTTGAAATGTGTTGCACATCGAGTGGTGACAAATACAACTCAAGCACGTACAGTCATCGGTACTTATTTTTGTCCGGCAGATGTGGTTGAGCCAGCAAAATCATTTGTTAGTCCGGACAATCCCCCACTGTTCACACCCTTCAAATGGGGCACTGAGTTTTTGTCACATTACTTCAACAATAGAGCAGTATACCACGCAGCATTGGAGGCTTTCAAAATCAATGCTTAATAAGAGTTTTAAATTTCTTTACTTATACTACTTTGAATTTCCACCAATATAAGGGTTTTTTTAATTAATTTATAATTCCTATGTAATTTGTAACCTAGGAGCTTTGATTCCTTTTTTAATTCCTTTTTTAATAAGAAGCTTTGATTCCTACCAATTTATATGTTGTATCTTTGACTTATTATTGCCTCAATAATAAAATCTTTTTACTATTTTCTTCATTTTAATTTATGCGGCGAAATTGTTAAACTGATTATTAAACATACATATAAAGATGAACTACGGAGAATTCTGGAATCTCCTTAATTATACTATATTCACTAACCGACCTAAGTAGGAAAACGAAAAAAGAAAACAGAAAAGGTTCAAAATTATCGTTGAACTATTTGAAATAGCTCACAGTTACTCTTTGTTTATTTTTGAGTTAATATCTCTAAATGTCACTCAACTTTGAAAATATATGTTGCAAAGTCATTGAACATTGTTTTATATCAATAAAATCACTCAACTTAGACATTTGTATCAATAAAATCACTCATTTAAATTTATCATATGACAAGATAAATTATCTTTTTATGTCATATAAACATGAACCCTATAAGTATATAAAATTAAAGAAAACTCATTAAGAAGTTTTTACGAACAAACTAAAATAAATATTATGATAGTACTATATATCTAGAACTTATGATATATTATGATGGAATAAGGTCTGAAAAATACCTCAACTTTTGTCGAATTTGTTGTTGCAATACTAAACTTTCATAAGGACGTATTACCTCCCTAGACTATTTAATACCGTATTTTTTACCCCCTGAACTATTTAATAGTGTATTTTAAAGGTATATATGTGCCCACGTGGACACATTATTATTTATAATTTTTGCATTATTTTTTATGTCCACGTGGGCAAATATATATGTTTAAAATACAATATTAAATAGTCTAGGAAGGTAATAGGTCCTCGTGAAAGTTTAGTATCGCAACAACAAATCCGACCAAAGTTGGGGTATTTTTCAGACTCTTATCCCTATAATGATCCTGTATGTTGATCAGTTTGAATGATTTCATTTAATATGATATTATGATTAAAAAGAAGAGGAATAGATTTTGAATGTTCAGTATGTCGATCCGTTGGAATGATTTTATGTTTTTTTTTTTAAAAAAGAGATTTTTTATTGATATAATGGCCTGTATGTTGATCAATTTGAACGTGCTAGGCCAGTAAGTTAATACTAATTAATTGTTTATCTATTTTACAATGTCAATTATATCATAAATTATTTGGCAGGAAAAAAACTCATTATGATGCATGGTAAGTCTTAAATATACAGTAATGTATGCAGGAGTTTTGATGATATGACATTTTATCAATGATACATCCAATATTTAAATACATAGATACATATAAATATTTAAAATTTTATCTATCCTTGTCTAGGATTAGTAGATATCCTAACAATAATGTCATACTATTTGTTTCACTAATTAAATTTGTCTATAAAAATTCCTTAATGAGTTTTCTTTAAAAAAAAATTATTCTTTGTGGGGTCCTTCTTTACATGACATAAAAAATAATTGTCATGTTAGATTTTTCTAAATTAATAAATTTAGTTGAGTGATTTTATTGATACAAAGGTCTAAGTTGAGTGATTTTATTGATACAAAGATTTAAGTTGAGAGATTTTATTGATACAAAATAAAGTTTAGTGACTTTATTATACATATTTTAAAAGTTGAGTGACCTTTTGAGATATTAACTCTTTACTTTTGGGGATAAAAACTACCATTGTTGTCTATGATTTGGACCACAAATGCCCTTTAAACGTTATCTACCTCACATGATTGTCCACCTAGGCAGTCCAACATGGCAAATATCCCTTCCCTCTCAATAATAATGTTGTTTTTCCATGTTGAGCACTATCATAAAAAAAGAGAAAAAAAATAGAAATTATCAAACATAGTTCTTTCATTGTTTTTATTTGAGTTATTATCTAAACTTTGAAACTCCAATTGCAGAATGTGTTGAAGTTTGTTTAAGGTTGTAACTAGTTGTGTGTTGTAGGATCGAGTTCGTTTTTTGGATTTTATGTCATCGAATCTGAGGTTGTAAATTTTATTCCAAGATTGAATGATGTTAAAAAAAATCCTTAAGTCATTCTTTGTGTGTTGAAACTCGAAAAATAGCTACTCATTTGAAAGCTTGTTAGTGAGAAACTTTTAGCTTCTGTTTTGGGTTTTTGAAGTGTTAAAAATTGAATAGATTTAATTGAATGTTATTGAAAATTGTTTAAGTATTGTGATTAAAGGTGGAAATTGACCTTCAACAACTTATTTCTTAATTTGACATTGGTATTTAAAGAGTTGAGTTAAAAAACCCCAAAACAAATATGAAACAATGAACTTGATCCTTCAACACATAGCTACAATCTCAAACAAACTTCACACTTCAAAATTGAAGTTTCAAAGTTCTGACCACATACACAAACAAGAACAATTGAAGAACTATTTTTGGCCCTTTTCCAAAAAAAAAATACCTTCTTACAGACTTCTTGTTGAATTTTACTCTAGTTATTGTAGTAATTTTTAATATAATAAATTGTATAGGTTTAGGATAAATTTGAAATTTATATTTTACTAGATTGTTTTAGTTTTTGAGAATTTCTTTTTTTTTAATTGCAAATTTTTCTGCATATTATGTGCTCAAATTGGATATTTAAAGCCCTCATATGCTTAATAAAATTATTGAGAGATATTTCAATCAATACTTTTTGCTGCTCCGAGATCGGAGAAAATTATTATCTTAAAGAGATTATTAATTTACCGAGTATTAATTTAGTGAGATTTTAATGTAGTAAGTAGAAGAGTTGGTAAAATAACCACTCTCAAAACTTATTGAACACTCTATTCTGGAAAGAATGGCAAAGTAAGGGATTGTTGTCTGCTCAGAGATTTCATAAACACAAGTTTTGAAAAATTAATCCTTTAGATACCAAAAATGGCATCATCATTTTTTCTTGTAAAATATACAAAACCAACTCCCAAGTTTTTAATAATAAACTTTTGGTCACCACACATCCAAGAAATGTGAATTTTATACATTTTTCATTTATTAAAAAAGCAATTCCAATAGAGAAAAGCTCTCCAAGAAGAAACCCAAAATGCTCCCATTTTTGCAGCTGATTTAGCCAATTTCGGTGACTTTTCCGATGATATTATGACATTCAGAGGTGAAATCATCATCATCCTAATCATTACTTTCATTTTTACCCCATTTTCTTTCAAATAGCTTCAAAAAAAATTCCGCCATTTTAGTTACTTGAGAAGTCTTCAAAAATCACTTCATATCATTCGTAGATAAACTTTAGTAATTTAGCAGTATTATAATACTTATTCTCCATTTCAGGAGCTTGATTTAAACCAGATTTTTTTCATTTGCATTTTGTAGAGATTTTGTAACTGTCCTCTCCCCGCTAAAGACTTATACCGTAATCTAGTATTATTAGTGTAGTCTATATACAATGACAGTAGCCCAATTTTTTGTTGCTGGTGGTGATTATATGGGGGTATGGGAAGATACTCCAAAAAGTTGGAATTGAAAATCTTTTAGTAAAATGATAGTGCCCATTGCGTTGCGTTGCAATGATTCATATGACGATATGATTACAAACGTAATTGAGGTTAGTGAGTTAGCCTGCGAGCCAAGCAACTTGGTAATTAGCTATCAAATGACTGAGAGAGGAAAATACATCTCACATTCATAAATAATGACTGATATGTAGGCTTTTACATGTTGGATAATATTGTTGATGACTCTATGTCTATATTGAGGATATATGTTATTGCGAGGTCTCTGATTGAACCAACATATTCATTTATCAATGAGAAATCGATTGAAAATGAGAGCCCGGGTGATCATACAAAGGAGAGCTTCAGTGATTAATCAATACTTTTCATTACAAAACAAATAAATCGGAAAAAGATGGATTATTTTGTGAAAGAATTTTTGGTCCTATAAAAAGCGGAATGAAAACTTGGGTTATGATTAAATTAATATGTATGATCATCCAATAAATATGGAAGATCAACCAATAAATGCGGAAGATCTCGAATATTTGTAAGAAATGCAGGAAGAGCAGGAATTAAGATCACAACCTTGTCATTCCTTCTCTGATGAAACTAATCTTTACATATATTAAAAATTCGGTAGCAATAGTGAGCTACGATGTTATTAGTCGAAGCAGCGGCGAGAAAGTCTTTTAATTTTGCCATAGTGAAGAGTTGTACTAAATATTTAAAGGTGAAATCTATTTCTCATATTCGTGCTTGGATGTTGCGAGCCAAGAAATATGAGTGTTTAGTTAGATTTCGTATATACAAGTGCATTGACGATCACAATTTTGGTGTTAAATATGCCATCAGAAGCCATAGGAAAATATCAATCAAACTCATTGCGTTTCTTTGTGTGAATCTGTATTATGATAGGAAAGGTCCAAATGTTAAAAAGATACATAGGGTTTTTCGTTTTTTATTGTAGTCCAAGCTATTGGAAATTTTGGAAGGGAGAAGGGAGGTGTGAGTACCAAGGAAATGGTCCAAGGGACTGTAGAGCATGGATATTGTCATGACCCAAAGTATACCTTTGGTGTAACATCGCGTATAGAACCCCTAGAGGCCCTACACAAGCCACTTAGCATACATCATACAAGATAATGGACTTTTTAAATAATTCAAAAGACAATTTTTATATCATAAAGAGTTGACAAAAGCGGAAGTCTAACATAAGTCTCAAGTCATCTAGTACATCATAAGGAAATTGATTGGGACGCAACTTATACATCACATACAAGTCTGAAATGAAAATGAGACAAAGAAATAAAACAGTCTCGGTCCTCAAAATATGAGGACTCACCAATCTTCAGAAGCCCAAAAAGATCAACTAGCCATAACTATGTAGAATAGGAGCGTCGGACCTACATTAGTGAAATAATGTAGGCACAAGTATGCATTAGTACATGGTATGTACTAAGACCAATAGAAATGCATAAAAATTATGAAATCATGCTAAAAGGGCTTTACATGACATGCGATGACCAAGCTAAATCATAAAATAACATGTTACAAAACATAAACATAATCATGGTCAATGCAAGCTAAACATATTTAACACACATTTGGATATTTTTAAAAATTAACCTTAGTTCATTATTGTGGGAAGATTGTCATTAACCGACATAGACCATGTGAGCTATAGCATGGAATCTAGTGTCTATCCCACACCAAAAAGAGATGCCCTTACTTGTCAAGGTCAGAACCATAAACTTGAGCTAAAGTGGATCCACTAGCTAATGTCTATCTAAGACAAACCTATGGTGGTACATAAGTATGGGACATGGTTAATTGCCGCTAGTCCACTTGGTGCTAAGAATAAATTCCACAGAATAGTCATTAATCATATCCATATTATTATCCATGGAAAGGCAAAATTAAGTAGTCTATCCAAACTAGAGTTCATTTAGAATAGCTCCTAAATCTTGATTCAAATTTAGTTGAGAAAACCTCTCAACCCTATGCATCCTTCGTGTGACAATAACCTTTCACAAGAACAACATTGATGATTTACTGTCAAGCAACCTCAAATCATTCATATCAATTCCATAGAAAGGACATGCATATCTGCATAAATTCACAATTCATTGTTCATAAACATAATCATATGCTCATAGTCTAAAATTCATGGGGTTAGCTTGGGTTCATATCAATTTAAATCAAAAACATGTAATTACTTCAATTCATGCAGAAATAGATAGAAACAAAAATCAATTTGATCAAGATCGATAAGATTCCATGAACAGTGAATTAAACCCTAACAATACTAAAAAATAGTGTATACCGACCTACAAATACCGACTTCCGAAAGTCGATATTCCCTAAAATATCGACCAAATACCGACTTTCCAACTTAGGTCGGAAAAAGCTTCGTCACTTTTCAATACCAAACTCTTGAGGTCGGTATTTACCGACCTTTCGAGGTCAGTTTTAATTTTAAGTCGGAAAATTCATTATTCTATTTTCCGAGTTCTTGAGGTCACTTTTATAAATTGGTTTATTTTTACTTTTATTAATTCCGTCTTTTGGATGTCAGAATATTTATTTCTTATATTTTGAAATACCGACATTCAGAGGTCGATATTAGTTAGTCGGCGCTTTTAGTCATAGGCTATCGCCCATTCCTGATAGCCGCAGCTATTTTAATTTTTATTTTTAAATATTTCCGACCTATGGAAGTCGGTATATTTTATATTTTATTTTTTTTACTTTTGATATTCCGACCTTTGGAGGATGGTATTATTTTTTTTATTTTTTATATTCCGACCTGCAGAGGTCGCTATTGTTTATTTTTCAGATTCTGACCTCCAGAGGTCGGTTTTCTACTTACAAATCTGGCAGCAAATTGTTGCAAATTTAGTTGCCCACTTGTATATTTCTACCAAAATAGCCCAAAGAGTTGCCAACACAATATTTTTCCACATATACATTAAACTACTTCAGAATAAACTTCATCCAACTTCAAAATAAACTAAAATACGATCAAACAATTCCAAAAATGTAGAAGTCTAAAATGTCAAATAGATACAACTACTCTTCATCACCCTCACTCTCCTTATCAGATTTATCATTCTCATACCGTCACTCTCTTTATTAGGCTTATCATTCTCATCACCCTCCTGATCAGATCCATCATTGTTGGCCGGACATGGAGGAATAATTTTTCGTGATTCAAAAAGAAAAGTTAGTTGGGCCAAACGCTAAAACTATTTTGGCACCAAATATAGAGATTCAAAACAAATGATTTGAAACAACTAAATTATAAAGTATACTCAAATATCAATAACAAAAAATAATGAACACAACATACAAATTGGCTTGGTTTTTATTACAACCCACTAATAATAATTATCCCTACGCAACAGATAATGAGCATAGTACAGTTGCTTAACATTATGTGCAATAATAAAAGGATCATAAGCCTCATACTTCCTGACATTTTAACTCTAACTAGTTTTGAATTATTTCCGCCAACTAAATTCACCAACTAAACCACATTATTTATTTGAACTTATTTAAATAACTAAACAATATTAACTCTAACTAGTTTTGAATTAATTCCACCAACTAAACCCACCAACTAAACCACATTATTTATTTGAACTTATTTAAACAACTAAACAACTTTAACTCTAACTATTTTTGACTTAATTCCAACAACTAAATCCACCAACTAAACCACATTATTTATTTGAACTTATTTAAACAACTAAACAACTTTAACTCTAACTATTTTTGACTTAATTCCAACAACTAAATCCACCAACTAAACCACATTATTTATTTGAACTTATTTAAACAACTAAACAACTTTAACTCTAACTATTTTTGACTTAATTCCAACAACTAAATCCACCAACTAAACCACATTATTTATTTGAACTTATTTAAACAACTAAACAACTTTAACTCTAACTATTTTTGACTTAATTCCAACAACTAAATCCACCAACTAAACCACATTATTTATTTGAACTTATTTAAACAACTAAACAACTTTAACTCTAACTATTTTTGACTTAATTCCAACAACAAAATCCACCAACTAAACCACATTATTTATTTGAAGTTATTTCAACAATAGGCAAAGTAAGATATGTATGTTGTTGGTGGTCTAAATGTGATACTTAGCATTTAGTAGGGTTATGGGACCTTACCTTTGCATTGCACTAGTGTGGCTTTGGGTTGCTTATATGTTGGTTTGACTATGTGTATGTACTATGTCTTGTGAAGAATGGTACATGTACTATGTTTATGTTGGAGACTATGTTTGTTATCATGATGATATCTCTTATGCTATGATGAGTTATATGTGAGTTGCTTTATGAGTTACACTCTCCAACTATTTCAAAGATGATGTTCAAAAGTGGCATATAGCATGGTTTCAAACAAATGTCCCTTTTGTGCATGTTTTAAGGATTTTCTAGCATGGCTTCAATACTTGGTACTTTTTGTGCTAACTCCATCTTTCTACATTTTCTATAAGTGTAGGCTTTGGAGATATTGGAAGATTGGTGAGACCTCATAGTATTCGATGGCTTGACCATATGTCCTTTATGTGTTTCTATTATGTTTTAGACTTTTTGTAAGGGTTGTGTCCCTAAGATTGTATTCAAAGAGTTTTTAATCCAAATATTATAGATTGTTTGAGACAAAGTGTATAGACTCTCTCCCATTTTATAAAGGACTTCGATTGTAAAGAAAAGTTTTAAATTTCCACATTTTTCCCTATGTTCTTATGTCATGATTTGCTATGGGCTTGTATGAGACCCCTTCGAGGTCAAGTACGTCGTGTTAGGTCTAGGGGGTACCCCTGGGTCGTGACATTTTCATAATTGCTTTTAAGGCCCATAGACAATCACTCCATGCTAGAGATGCCCCAAATACTAATGGAAATAGTTTTGAAATCATGGTATCTAATCATTGATGGCATACCATACTAATTGAGACCTAATTTAAGAAAATAGCCCGCAAAGCATTGAAGGCAAATCTTGATATCATTCATGCCATGTGTCCAAGCTTCATAGAACATATAGATAATCTCATGTATAAGCTTTCTTGAGTCATAAACATACTTTCATGAACATGCATTAGTTTCAATAATTCATAAACTTCAACATATTCTCAAAGTAAAAGCTTCTTCAAATTCATTTCATCTATTTCATAAAGGGAAGACATGCATATTTTTGTAAATTCATCTTTCATAGTTCAAGTCCCATATTATATCAACATAGCTTAGAAAATACGGGTTATGCATGGGTTCATGGGAAATCAACTTAAAAACATGCAATTACTTCAATTCATGCATAAAAAGTCATAAAACAATCAATTGAACCAACATTGAAGAGAACCCATTGAAATTGAAGAAAATCCTAACTTGATTGGGGAATCTAACTTTACAAAATTGGAGAATTTGGGAACTCCATGGAGGAAAGAGCTCCATGGGTGAAAACTATCATACCTTCATGCAAAAATCTTTGAAGAAATGGATGAGTAGGATGCTTGATCTTCAAACCCTAGCTTTCTTATTCAACTTATAGAGAGAGAAATATTTGAGAGGAGGAGTTTGATCTTCTTTTGGAAATTTAAGAGAATGAATTGAGTTTGGGTGATTTTGGGGTTTAAAATCATTATATAGGTCTTTGGGTAGAAGGAAAAATGACATAGCATTGAGTTAAGACAATTAGGAAAAAACCATACAGTCCCTAACTTAAAACTTCCAAATTGGGTCACTGGAAGCCCAAAACGGGTCGTCAACATAACCACGGTCCGTTGAACGGGTCGTGCAGAAATTTTGCTTGATAGGGCTTTACTATTTTGGGCAAAACATTTTACTTCGAGCTTGGAATTACGCAAACTTGGTGGCATTGGAAAGAGGACTCATACATCTTAAATTTGATAGGTCATGGGCCACCTAATTCATTTGGTGCTAAAAGATATGATCCTCTAGAGTTGACCCTAAACTCTAAGTCTAATGAAAACCTTTCACCGATGACTTCACGATCAATGTGGGGCATCACGGGCCATTGTGACGCCCATGACCCTTCACCAGTGGCTAGAGGAGAACCCCTACTGACCTGACCCCTTTCACGATCATCCTAACGACCTATCTCCGTCTTCATGGCCCATCTAAGGGTCCATGGGAGGGAACCTTCTTGGGACAGGTTTTACCTTCTTCTCACGAGAACCATGATGCATCATGGTCCCCTTCATGGCCAGTCTAGGGCTCCGTGGAGGGTCCCATGGTCCATTTTTGGGTTCTTGACAAGCCTACTAAACCCATTTCTCGAATCCAATGTGTTGCAATGTCTCCCCTTTGGGAACATTCGTCCTTGAATGGAACTCAATAAGCACGAAAAGAATAAGAAAGAAACTAACAACCCAATCATTAATGCAACTTCATCAAAATGCAAATAACCAAGGAGAAATCTCGACTCCAAACTAAAACATGTTCAAAACATCATAAGGAAGATAGGAACTAGACCTAGCAGTCCGAAATGAATGCAATAACATAAATGCATGCATTCGAGAATGAAGCTTCAAAGTCAAGCTAAAACACACCCAAAACATCTTTTCATAAGACAAACATGCAAAATCATACTCAATGCACAAAATCATGAAGCAATCAAGTAAGATAAATCATATCTTTGAAAAATCAGAATTTTTATGAGCATGCATGCATGAGGAAACATGAGGATGACTAAGACACAAGGATCCTAAAGAGTGAACCATGAGGGCTAAGGCCTCGAGCTAGACTCCAAGATAGAAGGAAAGAGATAGGGATACTAAGAAGTCACATCTCCTCCAAACTTTCACTCATCAAACCATAACAAGGAGCTCTTCAAAAACCAACATAGTTCTACTCACATACCAACTATGAATCACAATATCTCCCCCTTGGGAGTAAACCCCACTAGTCTTTTCAAATCCATCTCCCTCAACCCAACCATAACTCCAGAGTCTTAAAATCCACTAAACCATTGATACAAGTAAACACTTAAGGAACTTCCATGAAGATTTTAAGATCAACCTTAAACACACTAACCACACATGGAGTCTTATCATAGCCAATAAAATACCCAATAAAATACCCAATACCAAGCAATGCAGAACCACAAGCTAAAAGACCTTAACTTACCAATTACCGCATCCAGGGAACCCTCATGATATTGTTCAGTCTGAAGAGCATAAAACCTATCTTGTTCCTGACCACCAGTAGGACCAGAAAAAGGGTAGGGTTGAGCCCGTCACGATTATCTCCCTCATTCTTAGCAACCGTAGGACAATTTCTTTTCTTATAATTCATTTTTCTACAACCAAAACATGCTTTAGAACCGGCTAGACACTCACCCTTATGTCTTCTCCCACACTCCCTACACTCGGGCCACATTTTCTCACTAGAACCCTTACTTTAAGAATGACTACCTCCATCACACCTTGAATGTGAGAACTCACCATCATCCCTTCTTGCCCTCTTTGAATTCCTAGTTTTCCCCTTAAGCTTGTATTCTTCTATTTGTTGTGCATAAACCATAAAATGGGAGACATCCATCTCCTTAACAAGCATGGTGGTTAGACATTCTTTGACCACTAAGTCGGAAGCACCCTACACAAATTTACTCATCCTTGCCCTTGGATCGGCAACAATAGTTGGAACATATTTAGGCAATTGTGTGAATTTCATGGCATACTCTTTCACACTCATATCCCATTGATGAAGGTTAATGAACTCAAGTGTCTTTGCCTCCCTCATCTCAAGGGAAAATAACCTATCAAGAAAACCAACTTCAAATTTCTCCCAAAAAAGAGGACCCTCATCTACCGCCCTTTATTCTTTCAATTGGTCGAACCAAACTTGAGTAACACCCTTAAGTTGATAAGAGGTAAATTCCACCTTTTCTACCGGCGTCACTCACATTATCATCAACACCTTATACACCTCATCAATGAATTCTTGAGGATCTTTCTCAACTTTAGACCCATAAAATTCTAGAGGATTAATTCTAATAAAGTTCATCACCCGTGTTGCCGTCATACCCACCCTTTGGTTCACGGGAGACACAACCTCTCTATTCTCTTTAGTCATCATAGCTTGGGCCAATGCATGAAATGCAGGTTGAAACTCATCATTAGTCACTTGCTCGGCCAAAGGGTTGACTGGCACTTGAGGAACCTCTTGTCTCACATTCATATTCCTTCTCATGGGATTCCTTTGTTCAAGCATATGTTGAAAAGCATAAATAGGGGGTTAGGAGAGAGAGAGACCTAGAGTTACACTCTATTGCACGAAGTTAGAGTAATGAAAGAAGTGAAACTTCCTAAATATCTTATAGCCTCTAATTCATAAATATGGCACGCTTCACACTCATGAACAAGACTCTACTCGACGTGGCTTATGAGACATCCTAGGACCTTTCTAAACCTTGTGCTCTGAATACCAAGTTTGTCACGACCCAAAGTACACCCTAGAAGTGGCATAGCGTACAAGACCCCGAAAGACCCCATACAAGCCACTTAGCATACATCATACAAGATAATAGAGTTTAAAAGATTTAAAAGATAGTTTCAACATATAAAAGTCTTACAGAGAAAAAGCGAAAGTATAAACATCATCTCAAAGCCATCTAGTACATAAGAAGAAATTGAGACGTAACCCGTACATCAAGTTCAAAACTGAAATATAAAGACATAAATGAAGTAAAGGATTGGTCCTCAAAAAATGGGGACTCACCAATCTTCAATCTTCTATATGAGATCGTAGCCACAAAAGTGCGAATCTGTAAGGTCGGTCCCTACATTTGAGGAAATGTAGGCAAGAGTACACGTTAGTACAAAAATGCACTAAGTATGACATTCATGCATAAAAGTATGAAATCATGCTAAAAAGGACATTTTCATGATATGCAAAGACCAAGTCAAACATAAGATAAGAAGGTTAGAAAACATAATTGTAATTATGATAAATGCAAGTAAAAATCATCTGTGAACAAATGTGAGATACTTTAAAGGTAACCTTGGTTCTTTATTATTGTGGGACGTATCCTTAACCAACATAGAGACCATGCGAGCTATAACATGGACCCCAGTGTCTCCCACACCAAAAAAGGTTGTCCTACTTGCCAAGGTAGAACCATGAATTTGAGCTAAAGTGGATCCACTAGCTAATGTCTAACTAGACAATCATCCTATGGGGGCACATAGGTAAGGGATAATGAGATTTCTTCTAGAAAACCCGACCACAACACGGATGAGCGTCCGTCGTAATATCCTCTCGGTAATAAGCATAAATCCCACAGAGTAATTATTAATCTTAACTTGTCTTATCTTTAAAAGACATGGGTGGTCTCCACTTGTCTTATCATAGGAGAGCTCCTTAGACCATGTGTGAAGAAACCCTTCACCATCCATGATCTTTTAATAATAGATTTTAAGGCCCATAGACAATCACTTCATGCTAGAGATGTCCCTAATACTAATGGAAATAGTTTTGAAATCATGGTATCTAATCATTGATGGTATATCCAAATACCATACTAATTAAGACCTAATTTAGGAAAATAGCCCGGAAAGCATTGAAGGCAAATTATGATATCATTCATGTCATGTGGCCAAGCTTCATAGAACATAAAGACAATCTCATCTATAAGATTTCTTGAATCATAAACATACTTTCATGAACATGCATTCTTTTCAATAATTCATAAGCTTCATCATATTCTCAAAGTTAAAGCATCTTCAAATTCATATACATCTATTTCATAAAGAGAGACATGCATATTTTCATAAATTCATCTTTCATAGTTCAAGACCCACATTATATAAACATAGCTTAGAAAACATGGGTTATGCATGGGTTCATGGGAAATCAACTTTAAAACATGCAATTACTTCCATTTATGCATAAAAAGTCATCAAAACAAATTAATTGAACCAACATTGAAGAGAACTCATGGAAATTGAAGAAAATCCTAACTTGATTGGGGAATCTAACTTTACAAAATTGGAGAATTTGGGAATTCCATGAAAGAAAGGGATCCATGGATGAAAAATATAATACCTTGATACCAAAATCTTGGAAGCAATGGAGGATTAGGAGGCTTGATCTTCAAACCCTAGCTTTCTTCTTCAACTTCTAGAGAGAAAAATATATGAGAGAAGGATCTTGATCTTCTTTTGGAAAATTAAGAGAATGAATTGAGTTTGGGTGATTTGGGGGTTTAAACTAATTATATAGGTCTTTGGGTAGAAGTAAAAATTACATAGTATTGAGTTAAAACAATTAGGAAAATACCTTATAGCTCCTGACTTAAACTGCCGAATTGGGTCAATAGATGCCCAAATTGGGTCGTCAACATCACCACGGCCCGTCAAACGGGTCGTGAAGAAATTCTTCCTAACACGGTTTTACTGTTTTGGGCATTACGTTTACTCCAAGCTTGGAATCACGCAAACTCAGTGGCGTTAAAAAGTGGACTCAGAGATCTTTAATTTGGTAAGTCATGGGACACCTAATTCATTTTATGCTAAAAGATATGATCATTTGAAGTTGACCCTAAACTCTAAGTCTAATGAAAACCTTTCACGGAAAAATTCACGGTCCATTTGGGACTTCACGGGTCGTTGTGATGCATATGGACCTTGACAAGGGGCTACGAGAGAACCCCTACTGACTTGACCCCCTTCACGATCACCCTAACGTCCTGTAACACCCCTTAAAAATGAAGTAGGATAAAGTAGAGCCTCACAAGGGTTTTATGCATTAATAACTTGTTAAAATAATGAAGAATAGCCTTTTTAGTCAGTTTTAAATAGTTTGGAAGTCAAACGTCAAGGGACGACCAAGACGTTCGGAAAATAGTCTTTTACATGTTGGTGTGTTCTAGTATGTTGTTCATGTTTTTATGTGTTGTTTGGAGTCTAAAATCAGTGGAGTTGACCCTAGTGTCATAATAAATGTTTTTAGAGTCGAAACATTCGGGTACAACTCCCCGGGACCACCCTAAGGGTCCCCGAGGAGGACCCCAACCCCTTGGCCAAACAAGCTGCCAAGGCAACTTGCAAAATGCTCATGGAGGGAGCATGTCCGTGTCGCAGACTAGCTCAACCAAGGGCCAAAAGTTTAGTCAGCATCGCGGACTCTTCTGTCTCAAAATTTCATTTCCAGAAACTTGTGGGAACACCTCCGCGTCGCGGACTTGTTTCCCGACGAAATTTGCGAAAATAAAACTCAAGTTTGACTTGTTTAAAAAGGTCCAACTAAGTGAGGGGTAGTTTGGGTACTTTTGGGAATTATTATATATGGTTATTGTTACCTATTTTAGGGTATTTTAAGTGGATAAAACCCCAAGACCTAGAATTAGACCTCATTATCTAAAATTGAACCTTCTCTCTCAAATAAATTCTCTCTAGAATTCCATGGAAGACATTAATGAAGATTCAAGCTAGGGGATGGGTTCCTACTGATTTCTCTTCAAATTCCTAGGAAATTAATCATTAAGGTATGGGGATTTTATCTTTGATTCTCCTTTCAATCAAAGACCCAAATCAAAATTATTTCAATGTTTTTTCAAAAACACTAAAAACCCCCCAATTTCAATTCTAAGTTTGGGTTCTTGCATGAAAGTATTTCAAATGATTTTTTATGTTAATATTGATGGTTTTAAGGTAAAAAAAACTCCATGAACCCTTGCATATCTTGAAATCCTAATTTTGGGTCTAAAGTGGGTCTATTGATTATGAGCTAATAATGTGATATTAATGTGTAGATTGTTATGGGCTATTGATTTATGTATTGTTCTATATTGAATTATGAGGAATTGATGGTCAATTGTGTTATATTGGATATTGGCCTTGAATGGGGAGTTGTGACCTAAGGTTTATGATGATAATGAAGTTGTGAATAGATTATTTGATTCCAGTATTATATATATTTGTAGTAGAAGTTAAAATTGTGAGGTTTCGTCCCTTTGAAATTGGGGAGGTGTTTACTTTATAAGCATGTTGTGATCATGGTCTTGTAGGCAAAGTTGGATGATTGTTGTTTTGAGTAATGTTGATTATGTGAAGGTAATGTGATATGATGTGAATTTTTGTATGGTCTAAGAGTTTGAATGGTGACCTTGTGTAGAGACCTTATGTGTTATGCTTGGTTGTTGTCTTCTTTGAATGACTTATAATAAAGGTGAGGTTAAGGTAGACTATGTTTACCTCTTCTCAACCTAGTGAAGAATGAATGAAAGAATGTGAGAATGAGTAAAAAGAATGGGAGTTAATTCTAATGAATGAAAGTTGGGTGTATTGTAAGGATAGTCTCATAAAGTACTCCTTTAAATGAATGGGGTTCCTAGATGAAAGGTTTTCTCATCTTTGAATCCAAGAGCTTCTTAAATGAATGAATGTTGGTCTAGGATGGGTGCTCCTTCGTGAGTTGAGATGAGAGTACTTAGTAGCAATCCTTATCCCTAAATAAAATGAATACCCAAACTCTGTGGGGGAGTAATGTCTAGCACCGAGAGGATATGAAGATGGGTGGATGCTCCTTCGTTAGTTGAGATGTGAGTATTTAGTAGCAACCTTTAAGATGGGGTTCCCCTTCGTTAGTTGAGATGTGGGTACTTAGAAGCAATCCTTCTATCTCTTAACTATGTGCCCACATAGGACTAGCTAGTGGTCTCTACCACGTAAAGGCTAAAAGAATGACCCTACCTTAGGCAAGTAGGGATCCCTCATCCGGTAAGGGTATTACCGGGATTCCATGTCAAACTCCATGGTCTATGTCGGTTAAGGCTTTTCCCCCACACTAATGAATGAATGAACTAGGGTCTCTTAAGGGTGTTACTACTTAGGATAGGTGGTGGAATGGGACATCATTTAGACATTGCACAAGTAGACATTTAAGGGAGATCTTGGTGTGTCTTAGTAATGATAAAGAATGAATGAGTTTTATTGGGTCTAATTTATGAAAGTGTTGGTCTTTGAGCATGCTAATGTGAAAGTGAGTCATAATGAATTGGATATAAGTGCTTATGTTGAATTGAATGTATGTGATGATCTTCTGTCATTAGTGAATGAAGTTGTATAAAAGCATTAAGTTGAATCAACGATTTATGTTGAGATGTGAAGGGAGCTTGTCTTGTGTGGCCTTAAGGATCACTTGGGTGTGGTATGGAGAGGTAGTATGGGCTGCCTCACCATGTCTTACTTAGGTGAGTCTTGGGATGACATTTGATGAGTGTTCTAGCGTTATGAAGTGACTTGTTGGCTTATGTGCTTATATGTTTCGTGTGATCAATTGGTGAAGGTTGAGGTATACATGTTAAGTGCACTTTGTGTGACCTTAGGGTGGTGCCTTAGTGTGGGTGATGGTATGGGACGTTGCCCATACATTGCACAAAGGTATTGCTTAAGGGTAATTAAGGTGGAGGTCCAAGGCAAGAAGGTAAAGGTAAATGGGTTATGTATGTTTATGAGGTATTGTGAAGCATATGACTTTGTATTGTTGGTTGTGACTTGTAAGGTGCCCATTATGTTGATGTTCATGAGATTTTATCAAAATGGCATGAAAGCATAATTTTCGAACAAATGTCCTTTTTAGCATGTTTTGCATATCCTCATACTTAGTACGTGTGTTGTACTAACCCCTTTCTTCTATTTTACTACAAGTGTAGGTTGTGGTAACTAGGAGGAGATTGTGCTTTGGAGTTGCTTGGATTGCTTCACTCTTCCAAGTCTTTGGTATGTCCTCAAGATTCGAGGACTATGTTTAGAAGTTTCTTAGTCATTGTAATAGACACTTAAGTTTCATTTCATTTGTAATGGGCCGTATCCCTTAGTATGTTTTAAGTTCTTGTCTAAGATTGGCTAAAGAGACTTAGTAGTTCCGCTTGCGTATAGATGTTGTCAAATGTTGATGACTCTTGAAGTCTTATGGTTTTATTGAATAAAAGTTTTAAATTCTTAGTGATTTTTATGAATTACTTTTAGGTTCAAAGTCTCGAACGCCACGTCTAGTAGAGTCTTGTTCATCGGTGTGAGTCGCGACACATCTATGAGCGAGAGGCTATAGGACGATAGAAGTTTCACTTTCTTCATTACTCTTGTGTCGTGCCATAGAGCTTAACTCCATATAATCTCTCTCTTTATTCCCTTTTTCGGTGGTCACTACTAGATGTGATTACTGGATTTGTGATAGATTGAAGTCCTTGTGTAGGCTTGCTCCTAAGAGGGGAAGATGGTGTGACTACCTAGCAAGGTAATTGTTAGAGGATAAAAATTTTATGAGTAGTGGTGCTTAGGTGGTACCAAATGATTTTGAGTGAGTAAACTCATTTCTTGGGGGATAGAGGTAAGACCCTCAATAGTGTAGAATCATTTTATGAAAGGAGTTTGAAGGTTTAGTCTTGACTTGCTCTGACCTTAGAATTTAAGGGTATGAGGTAGTGAAGAGTTGATTTCGCTCACCCCAAGTGGGGGATAATGTGCTCCTAGATGGGTTTACCCTAAGTGGGGGATGATGAGTTGAGTAGTAAGGTTGTTCATATCCTTATATTTTCCTTCTATTATTCAAGCTTGAAACCAAGAGTTCCTAGTAGCTTGTTCATGTTTTGGAGTCTTGCATATGATTATGAGTTGCATGATTTCCTTATGTTATGCACGTCCTAGAGGATATTATGTTATGCATTCTCTTAATGACATTATGATTAATTGATAAGGTTAGTAGTTGATCTATATTTCTCATGATTATTGTGCATTTAGTATGATTTGCTTATTTGCCTCATGAGTTGAAATGTTGATCATGCCTATGTGTGCTTTGAAAGTTATTGCATATCGGGCCTTATGATGAAATGATGAGTATGTCCAAAAGAATTGGAGAAGGTAGTTACTCCATGTTGGAAATGAGAATGATAAAGTGTGCATCATGAGTATGGAGAAGGTAGTTCCTCCTTATATGATATGAAATGATGAGCTTTTGTTATGATAAGTTGCTTAAATTGATTTATGAGATGCCTAGTTGAGCATGCCTTGATGTGATCTTGATGTTGCATGATTATTCTTTTGAGAGAAATTGTATGGTGAGCCTATAAATGTTGTAATGAGCATGATATGCTAGGGAGAAGGAAGTTCCTCCAAAGAAATAAGAAATGGTAAAATTTTGTGCATATTGAGTGGTAGATGTTATTCCTACTTCATTGAATTGCATGAAAGTCTTGTTGTAATCGTTTTATGTGGAGTTGATGTTTCCTCCTTGATATATGTTGTAGTAATGATATTACATGCTTGTTGTAAGCTACTAGTTGGGT
The DNA here is from genome assembly GCF_000226075.1 of Solanum tuberosum. Taxonomy (NCBI): domain Eukaryota; kingdom Viridiplantae; phylum Streptophyta; class Magnoliopsida; order Solanales; family Solanaceae; genus Solanum; species Solanum tuberosum. The sequence continues at coordinate 30,455 of NW_006239046.1, forward strand.
CATTGAGTTCTCGGAAGTATTTTTAGTATCATTCGAGGACGAATGTTCCTAAGTGGGGGATATTGTAACACCCCTCAAAAATGAAGTAGGATAAAGTACAGCCTCACATGGGTTTTATACATTAATAACTTGTTAAGATAATGAAGAATAGCCTTTTTAGTCAGTTTTAAAGAGTTTGGAAGTCAAACGTCAAGGGACGACCAAGATGTTCAGAAACTAGTCTTTTACGTGTTGGTGTGTTCTAGTATGTTGTTCATGTTTTTATGTGTTGTTTGAAGTCTAAAATCAGTGGAGGTGACCTTAGTGTCTTAATAAATGTTTTTAGGGTCGAAACGTTCAAGTACGACTCCTCGGGACCACCCTAAGGGTCCCCGAGGAGGACCCCAACCCTTGGCCAAACAAGCTGCCAAGGCAACTTGCAAAATGGTTTCTTCCCGGGCCCAAGTTACAAAACTTCCTCTGAAAAGGGGAAAGGGCAAGGGCAAAGGCCCTCTACAACCTACACCAGCAGAGGAGAGCTCTGATAGTGAGGGAAGTTCTCCGGCCTCCGTCTCTAAGCCGAAAGATGATCAACTCCTACCTACTAGGAGAGTGGAGCTACGCTCCAAGTCTTTGAATGATCCTTCTAGGATCCCGGTGCCTCTTACGCCTCCTCTTACTCCAGCTGCAGCTCTAGCACAGGCAGTGTTATATGCCCCACCACTTCAGGGTGTTCCTCCCTGGTCACTCAACAAACTAAAAGCCGAGGGTTTGAGGACCATATTGGAAGAAAAGTGGTGGTCTACCGAGGATATGGTGGACATGTATCTTGAGGTGTGGAACACTTTGAAGTTCCACAATTTTGAAGTGTTCACTAAACCCGAGGCCCTTACATCCCTAATTGGGTCCAGGAGTTTTATTCGGCATACGAGGAGCTAGTACCGAAGTGGAAGAAGAAGGATAGTATTTTTAAGCTAGTTGATGAGGTGATGGTTCAAGGGAAGAAGGTGAAGTGCAACAACTCATATATAAATGTTGTACTTGGGTGTTCATGGGACTTCATGCATGACTACATTGATCTCATCAAGAAGATGACCCTAGAGGATCTGAAGGGTTGGTTGGCACCCCTTTTTTCTAATGTTACCTTGAGGTGGATAAAGGCTGAGGCTCTAATTGATAAGAAGGACCTGAACGTTGCTACCAAATACTTGTTTGGGTTCATTAGCAGCACTATCATGTCTTCTCAAAATGAAACAATCCTCCTACATCCGGAAGCTTCTTGTCTGGGGTTGATTATAGATCGACAGAGGTTGAATTTGGGGCTTCTCATTGAACAAGAGATGATCATGAGGGCCAAGCAGAGCTAGAACTCACTGCCTTTCCCTGTCTTGATCACCGAGCTGTGCCGGCGGGCCTGTGTTTTGATGGATAAGAAGAAGAATGTGGAGGTGACACCCACCTCTTCCACTAAGATCCGATGCATTGATGCCGAGTACTTGATAGATGAGGCCGATAGGAGGAGGGCTGCACCAGCGGTTACGTCCCTAGTTGTTGATGTTGATATGTTTCCAACCGAGGTAATCATGCCCCCTCAAGCTACTGAGCCTACAGGTACCTCTGACCCTTCTGCCTTCGATACTCTTAGTTCTTCACACCCCCTTCCACTTCCTCTGCTGTTGCTGCCTTGCGACTCCCTATCACCAAGGCCATGCTTTATAAGATGGGCCATCTGGCTCATTCGGCCGATGTGCGTGCTGTGCCTCCTGGGTTAAGGCTGCTATGCCTGGGATGATAGAGCGGGTGATTGCTTCCGCCTTGGCCCGGATTAGGGCTGAGATGAGAGATCACAGGTTGGCACTAAATGTCCTTACTATAAGGGTTGAGGCTTGTGAGCAGAGCCGAGGTGTTACTGAGGTAGTGACGGCCTTGAAGGCTGATATTATTGGGCTGAGGAAGGATGTGGACCAGCTGAGTCTATTGGTTTGTCGATGCTATTTGAGATGGTGGAGATTCCCGATATGCCGAGTGCTGACATTCCAGCCTTTTCTGAGGTTCCTCCGTCTACTACGACCGGATATGATGCTAGTGCTGATGAGGTAAATGCTGAGTCCGAGGCTGAGACAGATTAGGAGCAACTCGAGGTTAAAGATGAGGTTGTTTATGATGATTTGGAAGACCTTGAGGGAGCCATGGTGGACAACTGCTATTTTTGTTGGTGGGGTGAGGTATTTCCATACCCACTTCTTTTGGGTTGTTTTTTATGGATATTGTTGTTTGGTTTTGTGAATGTTGGATTTGATTTGATGTTTATATATATATATATATCTTCGTTTTTTATCCATATTGGTCCATTGTTTTTAATGTGCAAATGGTTTCGAACTAATTTTAAAAAGTTGCCACCTCTTGATGTGTGTGAAAATGGTTATTCTTTTGCAATTTCGAGTGTCGGTTGTGATCAATACCGATGACTTGAATAGTGCTTTTGTTTGAATGATATGTGTGTGCAAATCTGATGAGGCGAATTAAGTTGCATAAGTCATAAGTGAATTTGTAGCATCTCATTGTGAATATGTCGATTGTTGAATAGATCTCTTGTGATGATCGTTGCATGCTAGTGAGAATGGTTAGGTCTTGTTTGATGATTGTTTTGAATGCCGTGTGTGGTAAGGTTGCTTTGAAATGCATGCTTTATAAGACCTACAACTTGCCCCGTTTTTCCTATTGACTAATGTGAGTAAATGATAGAAATGATCTTAGGCAATGAAGATTGAGCCAATTTGGATATTATACCTCTTCATGTCCACCTTGTGAGAGTGTGAACGTATCTTGGCACCATTTGAGCCTTCCCTTTTCTTTGGATAAACCTTGAACTTAAATGCCTTTCCCATTCCTCACATAAAATCTTCATGGAGCATTGGTGGTGTTGAATAGCCAACTTAGGCCAAAAGCCTAAGTTGAGGGTGTGGTGAAAAAGGGAGAAAATCAAGAGACATGAGAAATACACCTTTGAAAGATCGTGTTGAAAAAGATGAAACCCTTTCATATGAAAAAAAAGAAAAGAAAAAGATTGAAAAAGAAAAGAGAAAGGAAAGGAAGAAAAGGTTGAAATAAAGACTGAGCATTGAGAAAATAAAATGGGGTATCCAATGAAGTTTGATTGAAATAAAGGGGTGTGAATTTTGAGAATTGAAGTGTAATAGAAAAGGTGAAAGAATGAAGAGCAGACCATACTCAATGAAGGTAATAGTCACTAAACCTAAAGGACCATACCCTAACCATCAGCCCCGATATGAACCTTGAAACACCTTTGAGTTCTTGATTGAATTTAACATCATGTTCGTTGTAAAATAAGGGCAAGCCTATGGGAAAGTTGTCACGACCAGGAGTATCCCCTAGACGTAAAACGGCATATAAGACTCCAAAAGGCCTCATACAAGCCTCTTAGCATATCATGACATAAGAAAATAGGAAATTGTGTGGAAATTTAAAACTTTTCTATACAATAAAAGTCTTTTATAAAAATAGGTTGGAGTCCATAACATGATGTCTCAAACCATCTATAACACTTGAATAACTCTTTGGGACGCAGCCCATAAAAAAGTCTAAAACATAAAAGAAAGACTTACAGGAAATAATGGTCAAGCCCTCGAATGATATGAGGACTCACCAAGCTTCTTCATCTTGATCTACTCTGATCCTAGCCACGAGGATGGAAGTCGATATCGCGAAACCCTACACTTTGTGAAAAATGTAGAAGAAATATGGGTTAGTACAAAGATGCACTAAGTATGATAGCCATGCATAAAACCTTTGAAAACATGCTAAAGGGAAATTTTAGTTGAATGCATGCACTTTGCTAGTTTAAAACATCATTTTGAAGATAGTGTGAAAACACAAGTCATAAGCATAAAAGACACCATGATACGACATATACTATAACATGGTGGCCAACAATCACATCTAGTGAGCATAAGAAATACCATTAGGAACATGCACACAGTCAATATAATCTAGTTCTAGCAAGACATGAGAGAAACACTTCATGAGCCACCTCAAGTCAAGCTTGTGCAATGCATAGGTAAGATCCCATAATCCTACCCATACTAAGCAAGTCACTTTAGATCCTCATTAATGTTTATCATCGTTAGATCTCATCTTTAGCCTATTTCTCATAGACTAGGAAACATTCACTTTTAGTTAACCACATCAGGGAAAGCAACTCATGGGAACAATGCAAGTTAGCATACAACATTACAAGTAGCCTTAACATCAAATGAAATTGCCATTTAATCACAAGAACATTCATTACAAGAGTCATCTTGACAAAAGAGGAACCTACCATAACTACTCTTAAAGCCTACTTGTGCAATGCATGGATGAAGTCCCATACCCCCACCCACACTAAGCAGTACATCTTGAATAACCATAGAGCATCCTAGACTTGACCTTGTGGGAATTATCTTTAACCGACATAGACCATGTGAGCTTACATGGAATCCGGTGTCATGCCCCACATCGAAAAGAGGTGTCATACTTGCCTAAGGTAGAATGAAAATGTATTAGCTTGGTGATGGATCCAATAGCTAAATAACCTATGGGGGCACGCAGTTATGGGATAATGAGATTGCTTCTAGAAACCCCACCTTACTTAACGAGGAAGCTTCCATCTCAAGAGATTAACTTTAGAAACCCGGCCTTTCAAATTGACGGGAGAGCCTCTATCTCACTTTCAATATCCACTCGGTGCTAAGCATAACTCCGATGAAGTATTCATTGAATCCTAACTTATTTCATTAGGATAGCTTATTAGATCATGCGTGAGAATAACTTTCACAGTCCATGTCTTTATGTTAGATTCAATTAGGTGAGAACTGGCTTTTAACCTAGAATCTCCGTGACAGATTCAATTAGGTGAGAACTAACTTTCAACCTAGAATCTTCAATATGTGAGGAAAACTTTCACATTATACTCATTATGTGTTTATGTGAATGAACTTTCAATCAACACAATAATATTATCATAATCATGTATAAGTATGTATGTGAGAATGACTTTTAACAACACAACAATTTAGATTATAATCATGTTCATAAAGAATACACATGAAGCCACAATTAGGCATAAGTCTCCTGTTTTACCCCTTTTGGATCAAGGATCTCATTCAACCAATCACATTTAGGGTTACTACATTAAACATGGAAGACAACATGATTCAAATAACTCAACTAATATAACATAATCTCATAATATTCATCTCACTACAATTCACCCACATAACAAAGTCACAAATTTGGGACATGGGGGTTCATGGGTTCTTGGGGGAAATTCAACATCAAGACCATAAAAATTCATCAATTAATACATAATTCAAGTAATCAATTCATTATATTCATGATTCTATAACATTCTACTAATATCAATCAATACCCACACTTTAAGACCAAATTTGAGAAATCAGGGAAATTCATGGATTCACGGGAGATTTTATCATAAAACCACCATAAAACAATAATTCAATCATAATATAAGAAATTTAATCAATAAAAACGTTTTTAGAAAGAATCCATGACTTGGAGTGAAAACCCTAGGTTTTTTGGAGACTTTCTAACTTTGGAATTGAGAGTTTGAGGACTTCATGGATGAAACCATTCCATGATTCAAAGACTACCATACCTTAGGTGAAGAAATCCAACCAAAATCGTGTGAAAAAGCCTCCTTCTTCAAGCCCTAATTTGATCTCCTTCTTTTTTTTCTTTGGAGTTATAGAGAGTTTTTTGGGGGAAGCTAGTTATGAACTTGGGGTCTTGGGATTTATGAGGTATATCGGTTTGTTAATGATTCAAAAACCATTATATATGTCTATTTAAATAATATAAAACGATCCTACAATAAACTAACTAAAAAGGAAATCACCTAACTTACCTTAACTTTGGCCGAACTTGGACAGATTTGCAGGCCATGACCTATCCCCATGACCCATAGACCGTGGGTGGGCGTTCTAGCCTTCCTGCATGTCCATTGGTCCATGGTCTGCAGCTCCTCATTTGGCTCTTGAACCATGACCAGGTCCTACAAGGCATGGATGGACCTACGCCCAGTAGGTCCCATCCGTAGGTCACAAATTTGGGCAGTTTTGGGCAGATATAAGGTTAGGTTTTAGGGTCCTTCTCAAGGATCCTTGGTTGGTTCTTGGGGAGTCGTACCTTGACGTTTAAACCCTAATCCCCTCATCCTAAGTTTGGAATGCCATTTTACAATTATAAACTACACATCAAACTCTAAAAGTCTCACGTAAGGCTCTAGTCTCACCTACTAGTTTTCCGGGTGTTACAATATCTCCCCCTTGGGAACATTCATACTCGTATGACATTTCTAAACACTTTACGAAGTTAAAGACTCAAGACTAGCATCCCATAATGCATGAAACAACAAAACAATGCATCATTTAAAGGAGGAAACATCAATTCCATCTCAAAACATAATCAAGGCAATACAAGGAAGTGGGAACTTTCAATCTGAGTGGTTAATAATGCACGTAAGTATGATGATATTGGGCTATGCAGCCCTACTTCTAACAACCCAATATGAATGAAACTCAATATTTCTCATTTGCATAGGAGGAACTAACTTCTACCACTAAAATAATGCTCAACACAACATCATGGAGCCAATATGCAATTACTCTCAAAAGCATACTAAAGCATGTTCATCCACACATCTCATGAAGTCAAATAAGAAACTCATACCAATGCACAACAACATGAGGAAGTTCAATCATAAATACTCATTTTCTTACTAAACATGTATTTCATCAAGAACATGCATAATACAAGGAAATTTTGGAACACATACAACATCCAAGACTTAAGAATCATGAAACCAGTCAAGGGAAACTTATCATTTCAAGCTAAACGAGGATTAGAAGGAAAGATAAGGAAATTGGGACATCGCATTGTCCCTTGGCCTTCGAGGTAGAACCCTCACCTACAACCCTCACTCAAAGATCACTCATTCACACTTACATAAAAGCAACTTCCTCATTCTTTTATTTCTAAACTTGCCGGTCCAAGACCTCTACTGATACTTTTTAATTAGAGAGGTTCTCATTTAAGCACTCTAGCTCACAAGCAACCTTACAACCACTTAAGATCTTATATGAGCCTACCAAACCGGGACTAAACTTCTCAAGCTCACCACACCTTTCAAAGTGAAAACTTCAAGTCAACCTAAGGCATGAACATCAAGAATACCTAACCATTTTGCCATCTAAGCACATTATATCCCCCGTGGGAGTAAGCCTATACATACCTTTTCGAAACATCATTTCTTTCAATTCTAAGGTCGGAGCAAGTTATCACTAAACTTTCACATTCTCCACCCAAGGTGATTCTAAACCATGGTGAAATACACTTCTACCCTCTTTTAGAGGAGTCTACTCACTCAACACCTCTAGGCATCACTCAAACATCCTATTTATCAAATCCTCTAACACACTCTAAAATACGTCATGACTAAGTCGGGTTCTACCAACAAACAAATATAACCATAATGCAACCCCTTATACCAAAGGATATCATCTAAATCTATCATATCAAGTCCTATCTAGTAACATAGCCATAATTTGCATCACTACCAACCTTTTCTCCGTCGCTCCTTGTAGCATGAGCCCTTCGAGTAGTCATATCTTGAAGACCATCAGATATGGAGTAGGAGAGAAACCTTATAAATTTAAATTCTTATGGTACAACTTAAAGAATGAAGAAGTGAAGTTTTCCTAACATCCAATAGCCTCATATTCATAAATGTGGCGCGTTTCGCACTATGAACAAGACTCTACTAGACGTGGTTTGAGACATCCTATAACCATTCAAGAATCTTGTGCTCTGATACCAAGTTTGTCACGACCCAGGAGTACCCCCTAGACGTAACACGACGTACAAGACTCCAAAAAGGCTCATACAAGCCTCTTAGCATATCATGACATAACAAAATAGGAAATTTTGCATAAATTTAAAACTTTTCTTTACAATCGAAGTCTTTTATAAAAATAAGTGGGTATCTACAACACTATGTCTCAAAGCATCTATAACACTTGAATAAATCTTTGGGACGTAGCTCATACAAAAGTATAAAACATAAAAGAAAGACTTAAAGGACATAATGGTCAAGCTCTCGAATGCTATGAGGACTCACCAAGATTCTTCTTCTTGATCTACTATGATCCTAGCCACGAAGATGGAAGTCGATATCGCCAAACCCTACACTTTGTGAAAATGTAGAAAAAATATGGGTTAGTACAAAGATGCACCAAGTATGATAGCCATGCATAAAATCTTTGAAAACATGATAAAGGGACATTTTAGTTGAATGAATGCACTTTGCTAGTTTAAATCATCATTTTGAAGATAGTGTGAAAACACAAGTCATAAGCATAAAAGACATCATTAAGACATATACTATAACATGGTAACCAACAATCACATCTAGTGAGCATAAGAAATACCATTAGGAACATGCACATAGTCAATATAATTTAGTTCTTGCATGACATGAGAGAAACGATTCATGAGCTACCTCAAGGTAAGCTTGTGCAATGCATAGGTAAGATCCCATAATCCCACCCATACTAAGAAAGTCACTTTAGATCCTCATTCATGTTTACCATCGTTAGATGTCATCTTTAGCCTATTTCTCATAGACAAGGAAACATTCACTTTAGGACAACCACATCAAGGAAAGCAACTCATGGCAACAATGCAAGTTAGCATACAACATTACAAGTAGCCTTAACATCAAATGAAATTGCCATTTAGTCACAAGCATATTCATTACATGAGTCATCTTGACAAAAGAGGAACCTACCATAACTACTCTCAAAGCCTACTTGTGCAATGCATGGATGAAGTCACATACCCCCACCCACACTAAGTAGTACTTCTTAAATAGCCATAGATCATCCTAGAATTGACCTTGTGGGAATTAGATTTAACCGACATAGAACATGTGATCTTACATGGAATCTGGTGTCATGCCCTAAACCAAAAAGAGGTGTCCTACTTGCCTAAGGTAGAACTAAAATATATTAGCTTGGAGATGGATCCATAGCTAAATAACCTACGGGGGCACGTAGTTATGGGATAAGGAGATTGCTTCTAGAAACCCCACCTTACTTAACAGGGAAGCTTCCATCTCATGAGATTAACTTTAGAAACTCGACCTTTTAAATTGACGGGAAAGCCTCTATCTCACTTTCAATATCTACTCGGTTCGAAGCATAATTCCCATGAAGTATTTATTGAATCCTAACTTGTTTCATTAGGATAGCTCATTAGATCATGCGTGAGAATAAATTTCATAGTCCATGTCTTTATGTTAGATTTTATTAGGTGAGAAGTGACTTTCAACCTAGAATCTTCATGATAAATTCAATTAGGTGAGAACTAACTTTCAACCTAGAATCTTTAATATGTGAGGAAAACATTCATATTATACTCATTATGTGTTTATCAGAATGACCTTTCAATCAACACAATAATATAATCATAAACATGGGATAATCTTGTATAAGTATGTATGTGAGAATGACGTTCAACAACACAACAATTTAGATTATAATCATGTTCATAAAGTATACACATGAAGCCACAATTAGGCATAAGTCTCATGTTTTACCCCTCTTCGATCAAGGATCACATCCAACCAATCACATTTAGGGTTACTACATTAAACATGGAAAACATCATGATTCTAATAAATCAAGTAATACAACATAATCTCATAATATTCATCTCACTACAATTTACCCACATCACAAAGTCACAAATTGGGGACATGGGGGTTCATGGGTTCTTGGAGGAAATTAAACATCAAGACCATAGAAATTCCTCAATTAATACATAATTCAAGTAATCAATTTATTATATTCATGATTTTATAACATTCTACTAATATCAATAAATACCCACACTTTAAGACCCAATTTGAGAAATTAGGGAAATTCATGGATTCATGAGAGATTTTATCATAAAACCACCATAAAATAGCAATTCAATCATAATATAGAAAATTCAATCATAAAAACATTTTTAGAAAGAATCCATGACTTGGAGTGAAAACACTAGGTTTTTGGAGACTTTCTATCTTTGGAATTGAGAGTTTGAGGACTTCATGGATGAAAGCATTCCATGAATCAAAGACTACCATACCTTAGGTGAATAAATCTAACAAAAATGGTGTGAAAAAGCCTCCTTCTTTAAGCCCTAACTTGATCTTCTTCTTTTTCTTCTTTGGAGTTCTAAAGAATGTTTTTGTGGGAAAGTTAGTTATGAACTTGGGGTCTAGGGATTTATGAGGTATATCGGTTAGTTAATGGTTTAAAATCCCTTATATAGGTCTATTTAAATAATAAAAAATGACACTACAGTAAACTAACTAAAAAGGAAATTACGTAACTAACCTTACCTTTGGCCGAACTTAGATAGATTTGAAGGCCATGACCTACGCCCATGACCCACGGACTGTGGGTAGGCCTACTGGCCTTCCTGCAGGTCCATAAATCCATGGTCTGCAGCTACTCATTTGGCTCTTGACCCAAGACGAGGTCCCACGAGGCGTGGATGGACCTACACCCAGTAGGTCTCATTCGTAGGTCACCAATTTGGGCAGTTTTGGGCATATTTGGGGTTGGGCTTTAGGGTCCTCCTCAAGGACCATTGGTTGGTTCATAGGGAGTCGTAGCTTGACATTTAACCCCTAAACCCCTCATCCTAAGTTCGGGAAGCCATTTTACATTTCTAATCCACACATATAACTCTAAAATTCTCACGTAAGGCTCTAGTTTCACCTACTAGTTTTCCGGGTGCTAAATATCTCCCCCTTTAGGAACATTCATCCTCGAATGACATTTCTAAACACTTTATGGAATTAAAGACTCAAGACTAGCAGCCCATCATGCATGAAACATCAAAACAATGCATCATTTAAAGGAGGAAACATCAATTCCATCTCAAAACATAATCAATGCAATACAATGGAGTAAGAACTACTTATAACAACCCAATATGCATGAAACTCAATATTTGTCATTTGCATAGGAGGAACTAACTTCTCCCATTAAAATAATGCTCAACACAACATCATTGAGCCAATATGCAATTACTCTCAAAAGCATACTAAAGCACGTTCACCAACACATCTCATGAAGTCAAATAGGCAACTCATACCAATGCACACATGAGGAACTTCAATCATAAAAGCTCATTTTCTTACTAAACATGTATTTCATCCAGAACATGCATAATACAAGGAAATTATGGAACACATACAACATCCAAGACTTCACAATCATGAAACAAGTCAAGGGAAACTTATCATTTCAACCTAAAGGAGGAATAGAAGGAAATATAAGGATATCGGGTCATCTCATTGGCCCTTGGTCTTCCAAATAGCATCCTCACCTACAACCCTCACTCCAAGACCACTCATCCACACATACATAAAAGCAACTTTCCTCATTCTTCTATTTCTAAACTTGCCGGTCTAAGACCTCTACCGGTACTTCTTAATTAGAGAGGTTCTCATTTAAGCACTCTAGCTCACAAGCAACCTTATGAACACCACTCAAGATCTTATATGAGCCTACCAAATCTGGACTAACTTCTCAATCTCACCACACCTCTCAAGGTAAAAACTTCAAGTCAACCTAAGGCATGAACATCAAGAACACCTAACCACTTTTCCAAATACGCACATTATCTCCCCCTTGGGAGTAAGCCTATACAGACCTTTTCTAAACACCATTTCTTTCAATTCTAAGGTCGGAGCAAGTTATCAATCAACTTTCACATCCTCCACTCAAGGTGATTCTAAACCATGGTGAATTACATTTCTACCCTCTTTTAGAGGAGTCTACTCACTCAACACCTCTAGGCATCACTCAAACACCCTATTCATCAAATCCTCCAACACACCCTAAAACTCATCATGACTAAGTTGTGTTCTACCAACAAACACACATAACCATAATGCAACCCCATATACCAAATGCTATCATCTATATCTATCATATCAAGTCCTATCTAGTCACATAACCATAATTGGCATCACTACCAACCTTTTCTCCTCGCTCCTTGTAGCATGAGCCCTTCGAGTAGTCATATCTTGAAGACCATCGAATAACGAGTAGCAGAGAAACCTTATAAAGTTTAACTCTTATGGCACGACTTAGAAAATGAAGAAGTGAAGTTTTCCTAACATCCAATAGTCTCATATTCATAAATGTGGCGCGCTTCACACTATGAACAAGACTCTACTAGACATGGTTTGAGACATCCTAGAACCATCCCAAAATCTTGTGCTCTGATACCAAGTTTTTCACGACCTAGGAGTACACCCTAGATGTAACATGACGTATAAAACTCTGAAAAGCCTCATACAAGCATCTTAGAATATCATGACATAATAAAATAGGAAATTGTGTGGAAATTTAAAACTTTTTTACAATCGAAGTATTTTATAAAAATAAGCGGGAGTCTACAACACTATATCTTTAACCATTTATATCACTTGAATAACTCTTTGAGACGTAGCCCATACAAAAGTCTAAAACATAAAAGAAAGAGTTAAAGGACATAATGGTCAAGCCCTCAAATTCCATGAGGACTCACCAAGCTTCTTCTTCTTGATCTACTATGATCCTAGCCACGAGGATAGAAGTTGATATGGCCAAACCCTACACTTTGTGAAAAATGTAGAAGAAATACAGGTTAATACAAAGATGCACTAAGTATGATAGCCATGCATAAAAGCCTTTGAAAACATGCTAAAGGGACATTTAAGTTGAATGCATGCACTTTGCTAGTTTAAACCATCATTTTGAAGGTAGTGTGAAAACACAAGTCATACACATAAAAGACATCATGATAAGACATATAATATAACATGGTAGCCAACAATCACATCTAGTTAGCACAAGAAATACCATTAGGAACATGCATATAGTTAATATAATCTAGTTCTAGCATGACATGAGAGAAACACTTCATGAGCCATCTTAAGGAAAGCTTGTGCAATGCATAGGTAAGATCCCATAAACCCAGTCATACTACGCAAGTCATATTAGATACTCATTCATGTTTACGATCGTTAGATCTCATCTTTAGTCTATTTCTCATAGACGATTAAACATTCACTTTTAGTCAAACACATAAAGGAAATAACCTCATGGCAACAATGCAAGTTAGCATACAACATTACGAGTAGCCTTAACATCAAATGAAATTTCCATTTAGTCACAAGCACATTCATTACATGAGTCATCTTGACAACAAAGGACCTACCATAACTACTCTCAAAGCCTACTTGTGTAATGCATGGATGAAGTCCCATACCCCCACCCACACTAAGAAGTATTTCTTAAATAGCCATAGATCATCCTAGACTTGACCTTGTAGGAATTAGCTTTAACTGACATAGACCATGTGAGCTTACATGGAATTCGGTGTCATGCCCCATACCGAAAAGAGGTGTCCTACTTGCCTAAGGTAGAATTAAAATGTATTAGCTTGGAGATGGATCCAATGGCTAAATAACCTATGGGGGCACATAGTTATGGGATAAGAAGATTGCTTCTAGAAACCCCACCTTATTTAACGTGGAAGCTTCCATCTCATGAGATTAAATTAAGAAATCCAGCCTTTTGAATTGATGGGAGAGCCTCTATCTGACTTTCAATATCCATTCGGTGCTAAGCATAATTCCCATGAAGTATTCATTGAATCCTAACTTGTTTCATTTGGATAGCTCATTAGATCATGCGTGAGAATAACTTTCATAGTCCATGTCTTTATGTTAGATTCAATTAGGTGAGACCTAACTTTCAACCTAGAATCTTCATGATAGATTCAATTAGGTGAGAACTAATTTCAACCCATAATCTTCAATATGTGAGGAAAACTTTCACATTATACTCATTATGTGTTTATGAGAATGAACTTTCAATCAACACAATGATATCATCACAATCATGGAATAATCATGTATAAGTATGCATGTGAGAATGAGTTTCAACAACACAACAATTTAGATTATAATCATGTTCATAAAGTATACACATGTAGCCATAATTAGGAACAAGTCTCATGCTTTACCCCTCTTGGATCAAGGATCTCATTAAACCAATCACGTTTAGGGTTACTACATTTAACATTGAAGACAACATGATTCAAATAACTCAACTAATACAACATAATCTCATAATATCCATCTCACTACAATTCACCCACATCACTAAGTCACAAATTTGAGACATGTGGGTTCATGGGTTCTTGTAGGAAATTCAACATCAAGACCATAGAAATTCCTCAATTAATACATAACCAAGTAATCAATTTATTATATTCATGATTCTATTATATTCTACTAATATCATTCAATACCCACACTTTAAGACCCGATTTGAGAAATTAGGGAAATTCATGGGAGATTTTATCATAAAACCACCATAAAATAACAGTTCAGTCATAATATAAGATAATTAAAACATAAAAACGTTTTTTAGATAGAATCCATGACTTGGAGTGAAAACCCTAGGTTTTTGGAGACTTTCTAACTTTGGTATTGAGAGTTCGAGGACTTCATGGATGAAATCATTCCATGATTCAAAGACTACCATACCTTAGGTGAATAAATCCAAACCAAAATCATTTGAAAAAGTCTCCTTATTCAAGCCCTAACTTGATCTTCTTCTTCTTTGGAGTTCTAGAGAGAGTTTTTGGGGGAAAGTTAGTTATGAACTTGAGGTCTTGGGATTTATGAGGTATGTTAGTTAGTTAATGGTTTAAAAACCCTTATATAGGTCTATTAAAATAATATAAAATGACCCTAAAATAAACTAACTAAAAAGTAAACTACCTAACTAACCTTACCTTTGGCCGAACTTGGACAGATTTGCAGGCCATGACCTACGCCCATGACCCACAGACTATGGGTGGGCCTACTGGCCATCCTGCAGGTCCGTAGGTCCATGGTCTGCAACTCTTCATTTGGCTTTTGACCCACGACCAGGTCCCATGAGGCGTGGATGGACCTAGGCCCAATATGTCCCATCCGTAAGTCACCAATTTGGGTAGTTTTGGGCAGATTTGGGGTTAGTCTTTAGGGTCCTCCTCAAGGACCCTTAGTTGGTTCTTGGGGAGTCTTACCTTGACGTTTAACCCCTAAACCCCTCATTCTAAGTTTGCGAATCCATTTTGCAATTCTAAACCACACCCCAAACTCTAAAACTCACATGTAAGGCTCAAGTTTCACCTACTAGTTTACCGGATGTTAGAAAAGATCTTGCATGCTTTGTTTTAAGAGGGTGAGAGTTGTTTGTGATTCCTACATTCTGAAAATTTGATACTGTTGTTGTGTGGATGGAATCATTTTTTTTGTGATGGCATTCTAATACTTTTGTTGAGCTTGAACTTGCATTTGAAGCAAGCTTTGAGAACTTGAGTCTGTTTGATGTTGGTTAGTCACAGTTTGAAACTTAGAGTGGACAATTGAACATTGCATGTGTTGTTTTATCCTCTTGTGTGCATTCACATTGAGTCGTGAGTAGCACTGTTTGTAGAGATCCTTGTTGAACTGACTGATATTGAGTTTTTACTTGAGGACAAGCAAAATTTTAAGTTGGGGTGTTGATGAGTCTGAGATTTCGACTCATTTAGAGATTTGTTTTGGTAGTTTATTGTCCTCAAATGCCTAATTTATGCTCTGAACTGATGTTAAAATGTTGATTTGTAGCAAAGAAGGGAAAAGGAGCAAGGCAAGGACATGACCGGGCTAAAATGAGTTAAAAACATGAAAAATGCCGAAGATAGCAAAACCTGAGAATCACCGAAGCCACTCGGTGACTCACCGAGTGGCACTTCAGCTCGCCTAAAGTTCCAAACTACAAGCCTTGAGAGAAGCCAAGTTGGTGATGAATTTTGACCTTCGGCAACACTAACTGGGATCGCCTAAAGTTACAGACTCCTGGGGATATAAAGCTAAGAAAGACCGGCGATGGAATGGATCCATTGGCGCATCACCGACTAGGTCGGCAACGCTCGACTTACCTCGCCTAATGGCCCTAAAAGCCAAAATTTGGGAAACTATAAATTGGATTTTAAAAGGTGGAAAAAGGGTCTGAAATTATTTCTCCTGAACAAAGATATTTCCCCATTGTAGAACCTAGAGTTTTTGCTTGAGACTTGGTTTCTTGGAGTTTTCAAGTAGATTTCAATGTGGGTTTTTTATTTTGAGCATTTTGAATCATTGTAAAGACTTGGATAACAATACCCAGATCATGGAGAACATATTTGGTATTGATTTCTTCCTTTTTATGATATGTAGCTAAAACCCCAATTCTTGGGGTGTGATCATGTGATTATTTGTCTAATTAGCTTATGGGTATTGTTGCTTACTAATTAATTTGTTATTTTAAAGTAGGTTTATTTGATAGTTAAATTTTAATCTATGAATTGTAGTTGCAAATGCAGTTCTAATTTAGTGTTTTGGGCTTTCTCGAGAGAGAGGTATTTGAACCAAGGCTATCAATTGATGATTGTAGTGTTTGGGTTGTTGTGGGTTCAGCTCGAGAGAGTGAACCTTAACTAATTCCTACCTATCGAGCTAGAGAGAGTAGATACATTAAGGTTTTGGGTTGTTTATAGTGTTAAGCTTGTCGAGGTTCGGCGAACCCACTCTTGTCTGTCCTTTGATCCCAACCTGAGATCCCTAACATTCTGGAAGTTTAGGCGGACAAATAGGCTTTTCGGCAGTTCGCCAATTGGTTTGGCGAACTTGATCTTGTCCTCCCTTTGGTCTTAACCTGAGAGTCAACCATGCTGGAAATTTCGGCTGGCTATAGGGCTTTTTGACGGTTCACCGATGGGTTCGGCGAACCCGATCTTGTCCTCCCTTTGGTTTCACGTAAGAGATCATCATGCTGGAAATTTTGGTGAGCTGTTCACCATTTCAACATCTTGTCGAATGATTTCGCGAATGTGGGAACCCTCGTCGAAGGGAACATGCAATGAAGAGTTTCTCTTACCCTATTCTTTTTATTCAGTGTTTATTACTATCTAGATTTTTTTCCCATTGAGCATAATGTTCAGTGTAAGTTGGGTGTGTGTGTGAGATGGTCAGACCGTCTTGATGTCTCTGCGATTTTGGCTGTTCTCTCAAAAATTTGAATGCCGGTTATGATCAATACTGATGACTCGAATAGTGCTCTTGATTGAACAATATGCATCTGTGATTCCGATGAGACAAATTTGAGCTGAATAAGTCATGTGTAGACTCTTATTATCTCATTGTGACTGGTCGGTTGTTAAAAAGAAATCTTGTGATGATCGTTGCACGCTAGCTAAAATTGTAGAGTCTTGCTTGATGATTGTGTTGAATGCCGTATGTGGTGAGGTTGTCTTGAGATGTGTGCTTGATATTACCTAGATCTTGCCCCATTTGTCCAATCGACTAATGTAGGCGAATGATAGAGATGATCTTAGGCACCATTTGTGGACAGTGAACCATAAATGCTATTATACCTCTTTTTGACCACCTTGTGAGATTGTGAACCTTGCTTGGCACCCTTTGAGCCTATAATTTTCTTTAAATGAAACTTGAACTTAATTGACCCCTTTATTTCCCACCTAAAATCTTCGTGGAGTATTGGTTGTTTTGAATAGCCAACATAGGCCGAAAACCTAAGTTGGGGGTGTGGTGTAAAAGGAGGAAAATCAATAAGTTTGAGAAATCTGCCAATGAAGGATCATGTTGAAAAATATGGAACCCTTCTATATAAAAAAAAAGAAGAAGAGAAAAGTGAAAGAAGAAAAAGATCGAAAAAGAAAAGAATTTTTGAAATAAGTGTAGTGAGCAAAAAAAAGAAAGGGGTATCCAAGGAATCATGCTTAAAAAGACATAGGGTGGATTGTGAACATTGAAAAGAGTGAAAGAAAGGGAAAAAGAATGAAATGCAGGCCATGCTTCATGAAGGTAGAAGTCACTTGGCCAAAAATGATCATACCTTTACCCTCAGCCCCGTTACAAGCCTTGAAAGAACTTTGTGATCTTGATTGAGCTTCTAACCATGTTGATTGGAAAATACGGGCAAGCCTATGGGGAAAAGTAATGCATGCGTTTATCCTTGAGAGAGTGAAAGTTGCTTTCGATTCCTACATTCTGAAAACATAATGATCTTTGTGTGAGTCTGGAATCATTCTCGCTATTAGGGCATCTAAATGCTTTTGTTAAGCTTGCACTTGCGTTTGAAGATAGCATTGTGAACTTGAATTCTATTTGATGATGGCTTGTCACAGTTTGAAAAATGTAGTGCACAATTGAACATTGCATGGGTAGTTTGGACCTCTTGTAAGCATGCATATTGAGTCTTGAGTAGCACTGCTTGTAGACATCTCTTTTGAACTAATTGATCTCGTGTTTTACTTGAGGACAAGCAAAAGTATAAGTTGGTGGTGTTGATGAGT
This sequence comes from Solanum tuberosum, assembly GCF_000226075.1. Lineage (NCBI taxonomy): Eukaryota > Viridiplantae > Streptophyta > Magnoliopsida > Solanales > Solanaceae > Solanum > Solanum tuberosum. The sequence continues at coordinate 48,950 of NW_006239046.1, forward strand.
CTGAGATTTTGACGCATTTAGGGCTTAATATTCCTTGTTTTAGTGTTCTAAATTCCTATTTTATGCTTTAAAATGATGTTTTAGTGTTAATTTGCAGAAATGAAAGCAAAAGAGTAAGGCAAGGACATTGTTGGGCAAAAGGGAGCGAAAAAGCTGAAGACAAGAAAAGCTGACCATCACTAAGACAACTCGGCGACTCGTTGAGTGGTACGTTAGCTCGCCTAAAGTTACAACATGCCAGACCTTGGACAAGGGCAATTCGACTGTGGAGCATACTCTTCAGCGATGCGCCGATTGGATCGGCAAAGAAGCCTCAGCCCGCGTAAAGCTATAAAGTAATTAGTGAAGATGCGAGCAAAAACGGCGACAAGAAAGGACAGTTGGCACATTGATACGTCTAAACTGACACCTCAATTAAGAAGTATAAATAATCGAAGTCAATTTATAGAACTCAACGTGAGTTGAGGTCGATCCCACAGAGAATTTCTTTACATAAATGATTTCACTGTCGCGTTTACCCAAATATTGTTAATATTTCCTAAAGAAAATAATTACGGAATGTAAATTGGGTTTAGTTGTAAAGTCCTAGTAACTAAGATTAGTAAGCAAAATCCAGATTAACAATTAACGGAGTATTAATTCTAAAGTTGTTTCGATAATTAAATGAAACTAGGACTGTGTTCCCTATAACGTTGTGTCTAGTGTTTTTCCGTAAATGAGTTTTAGGCAATTCATCTCTGCAAAATACAGGCGAGTTAGATATATCTAACACTTCTCAGTCTTATTAGATAACTTTCACTCAAACCCTCTCGATCCTAGAGTGTTAACAAGTTTTACCTTCTCTTACGATAGTGTTAAAGTTCTTTTCTCTAGAACTCAAACTTTAACTCCATTTCTTCAGGTTAATTCAGCTATTTCCCAACTATCATATTTCTCTCGAACAAATGACGGATACAGGCTAACTCTAATGTGTGCACTCATTAGAATACATGAATAACAAAAGCTAAATTATAATTTGCAAATATAAATCGCCTTCCACTCGTCTTACAAAATTACTCTTAGATTACGTCATAGATCCCACAATCCCAGTTGTGGTATTTAGCCACTCATGATTTCACAAGAACATACAAAATTATATTATGAAAACATGATAAAAAAGTACTTACAAAAATATGCAACATCGATAAGCACTTTGATAATTCAAAACCGGAAATCCAACTTCAAAACTTGATTCAATGTTAATCGTCAAAAACTAAAGCTAAGAGTATTGGAAACTTAGTCACTCGTTCCAGATATGATGAGATAAAAACTAAAAAATGACCTAATTAATTCAAATAAAGTGTTTAAAAAGAGTCATACTCGAAGTAGGACTGAACTGTCGGGCAACTCCATAGACATTAAGACGGTCCGTCAAGGGCTTCATGGTCCATGAAGCCCTTCGTGGACTTTACTTGGTTTTCACAAAACTGATTCATCAATGCCTGATCACTGGAAATACACCACGGACAATACCACAGACCGTTATAGAGACCACATTCTGTTTTGGTATCTGTGGTCTTTACTTGGTCAATTCCCATTTTAGCTCCTCGAGGCCTAAGCACTGGTTCAACTCTACGAGCACCTCCACGGATCGTTGTAAGGACCACGGCCCGTGAGGTCGTCCGTGGTCTTTACTTGATGTTGCCAAAATTTGTCTTCTTCATAGCTGCTCACTAGAAAGATCCTCATCACGATCAGTAGTGAAGACCACGGTCCGTGTGGCTGGCTGTCTTTGGTATTTACTTTCTTCAATTCACTTTCACTAAATTTTCTTCTTTCCTATCTTCTTTCACGTCCACCTGTTTCACCTGTACAAACACTACCAAATACATTATATCCACATAACTGCACCTAATTCTAGTACTAATCATTAGTCTTCAAGCATCAAATATGCCAAGATTTCGCGGCACATCACGCATCGCCGACTAGATCGGCTAACCCGACTTCGATCGCATAAAATCACAACATAGATAGGGTGAAGATTCAAGCCAAAAGGGCGATGAACAGGAGCATTTGGCGCGTAGCCGACCGGGTCGGCAACGCTCTACTTATTCCGTCCAATGACCCCGAAGGCAAAAAACTGGGAGCGTATAAATTGAATGTTGAAAAGAGAAAAGCCAAAGCTCGAATTGAAGATACTGCTATCTCACATTCGTTATGTGTTCTTGGGAGCTAATAACACATTGTCCGTAATTATTGCCGTGGATTTGCTTGAATGGCAAATGCAAGCGCTTATCAATGTGTTGAAAAGATATATCAAGGCCATTGGATGGACGATTGCCGATATTATATCCACAAAATTCAATTGGATAGTGAATGCAAGAAAAGTGTTGAGCATCAAAGGAGGTTAAATCCCCCCAATGCAAGATGTGGTGAAGAAAAAGATCATCAAGTGGCTCTATGCGGGAGTTGTATACCTTATTGCGGATAGCAAGTGGGTGAGCTCCGTTGCCAAAAAAGGGTGGTATTACTGTGGTCCCAAATAAGAAAGGGGAACTTGTGCCAATGCGAGCGGTTACCGGTTGGCGTGTATGCATGGCTACCAAAAATTGAATGCATGGAACAAGAATGATCATTTCCCAATGGCCTTTATGGATCAAATGCTTGATAGACTTGCGGGGCGTGGATGGTATTGCTTCTTAGATGGTTACTTCGGTTATAATCAAATATCCATTGCACCAGAAGACCAAGAAAATACAACCTTTACATGTCACGACCCAAGGTACCCTCTAGGCGCAACATGACGTATAGGACCCGTAGAGGCCCCATACAAGACACTTAGCATTCATAACATAACAAATAGAACAAAAGAGATAAAAAACAACATTTCAAATCCAAAGTTTTATAAAAGTAAAGTAGAAGTCTAAGGACTTGTTTCATTAGTCATCTAACACATAAGAATGAAATTGGGCCTAGACCATACATCATGTCCAAAGATGATAGTAAGAAGGAAAACCGGAAACAATGAAAATCCATCCTCGAAGCATGAGGACTCACCAAAGCTCGAAATCTCTCAAATCAACCTCTAGCCACAAAACTAAGATCCTTGATTGTCGGACCCTACATTTGGGGAAATATAGGCAAGAGTATGTACCAAGTATGATAGCCATGCATATAAACATTTAAAACATGCTAAAAAGGGAAATTTTCATGAGTAAGCAATGATCAAGCAAAAACATAAATCTTGAGAGTTAGAAACCATAAGTCATAAAACATGATCAATGCAAGTTAACATCATCTTAAAACACACTTACGATAGTTCTTGAAGTAACCTTGGTTCATCATAAGTTTGCTTATTTGTGGGAAAAAGCCTTAACCGACATATGAGACCATGCGACCTAGCAACATGGAATCCAGTGTCTCCCACACCGAAAAGAGTTGTCCTACTTGCCAAGGTAAGGACCATGAACTTCTAGATATTGTGGATCCACTAGCTAATTTCTATCTAGACAATCATATGTTGGCACATAGTTTATGGGACTTGGGTAATCGCCACTTGTCCACTCGGTACTATGCTTAATTTACACGAAATATTTCTTAATCCTATTCATCTTAGCTCTTAGTGGAACATGGGTAATCACCTCATGTCCTTACATCACATAACATGGGTAATCGCCTCTTGTCATTCAATAGAGAGCATGGGTAATCACCTCTTGCCTCAACATTAGATTAACTCTTTAATCATTGGTTCATTTTAGGTGAGAAAACCTTTCACAATGATGCATTCATGTGTATATGAGAAATTCTTTCAACTTCACAATAACAATCATCATCATTGATACTTCACTCTCAAAGCATCCTTAAGACATTTACACAAATTCCATAAGAACATGCTTAATTTCATAATCTCCTCTTTCATAATTCAAAACCCACTCATATCATCATGACTTGGAAAACATGGGAAGTAAATGGGGAATCATCCTAAGCCATATAATTTCATCAATTCATGCATAAGAGATCATAATTCAATCATTTTAATCAATAATCAAGAGAACCCATAACATAGAAGAAAAACCCTAACTCAATTGGGGATTTCTAACTTTAAAAATAGGAGAATTTGGGAACTCCATGAATGGAAGGAATCTATGGATGAAAAATATCATACCTCAATGCCAATTTCTCAACTTTAATGGAGGAATTGAAGACTTTACTTGAAACCCTACGTTGAATCCTTCTTCTTCAAGATTTCTAGAGAGCGAAATATTTAGGAGAGAAGACTAGTTCTTCTTTTGTAAATTTGAGAGAATGATTTTCAATTGGGGAAATTTTGGGATTAAAACACTTATATAGGGGTTTTAGTGAAGGGTAACATAACATAATATTAGGATAAAATAATTAGAAAAAGACCCAACTACCTCTAAGAAATAACTGCCCAACCCGGTCGACGGTGGGGACCTACAGTCCGTGGGTCCACCTATGGACCGTCCTGTCCCTCCATCGTTTGGTTCAGAAGCTTGAAATTTTTGGACCTCAACGACGGGACCAACCCATAGGCCGTGGTCCAATCGACGGGCCGTGGGTCCAAACCGTGGTCCTCAACTTTCAACCTCAAAATCTCTAGAAGTCTGGGACTCACCTACATAACCTATTTACGGCTCATGCATTGAACAATGGACCATCCTGGTTAACCGTTGAAAGGTACAAAAAACTTGAAATTTTGGAAAAACTGACTGGCCAATCCACGGACTTGACCTATAGTCTGTGGTTCATTCTACAGGTCGTGGTTGGCCTCCGTCAGAATGGAAACAATTTATTCTGAAAAATTCAATTTGTCTTTTCAAATCCGAAATGTTATATAACATGTCCATATGGGACGTTTTCTTTCAAAAGAATGCCTTCCAGATTGTGTAATGCGCCGACAATTTTTCAATGATGTACACTCTCTATTTTTGCTGATATGGTTGAAGATTCGATGAAGGTATTCATAGATGACTTCTCGGTTGTGGATGATACATTTGAAGCGTTCCTTGAGTACCTTGGTAAAGTATTGCAAAGATGTGTCGAAAATAACCTCGTTCTAAATTGAGAGAAATGTCATTTCAACGTCAAAGAAGGTATTGTCTTGAAGTACAAGATTTCAGGAGAAGGCATACAAGTGGATCAAGATAATGATGATGTAACACCTCAGATTTGAGAAAAGGCTAAAAAGGGATTTAGCATGCTTGTCAAGAACCCAAAACTAGACCATGGGACCCTCCACGGAGCCCTAGACAGGTTGTGAATAGGACCACGATATGTCATAGTGCTTGTGACAAGAAGGCAGAACCTGCCCAAGGAGGTTCCCTCCCACGGACCCTTAGACGGGCCGTGAAGAGGGAGACGGGACGTGTAACGACCCGAGGGCACCCCCTAGCTGTTACATGCGTATTCGACCTCTCGGAGGTCTTATACAAGCCTTAGCATTCATTCATCGCATAGATCATAAAATCACTAAGAATTTAAAACTTTTATTCAATAAAACCATTTGACTTAAAGAGTCATCAACATTTGAAAACACCAATACGCAAGCGGAACTACTAAGTCTCTTTAGCCAATCTTAGACAAGAACTTAAAACATAACTAAGGGACATGGCCCTTTACAAATGAAATGAAACTTAAGTGTCTATTACAATGACTAAGAAACTTCTAAACATAGTCCTCCAATCTTGACGACATACCAAAGACTTGGAAGAGTGAAGCAATCCAAGCAACTCCAAAGCACAATCTCCTCCTAGTTACCACAACCAACACTTGTGGTAAAATAAAAGAAAAGGGTTAGTACAACACATGTACTAAGTATGAGGATATGCAAAACATGCTAAAAAGGACATTTGTTCGGAAATTATGCTTTCATGCCATTTTGATAAAATCTCATGAACATCAACATAATAGGCACCTTACAAGTCACAACCAACAATACAAAGTCATATGCTTCACAATACCTCATAAACACACAAAACCCATTTACCTTTACCTTCTTGCCTTGGACCTCCACCTTAAGTAACCCTTAAGCAATACCGTTGTGCAATGTATGGGCAACGTCCCATACCATCACCCACACTAAGGCACCACCTAAGGTAACACAAAGTGCACTTACCATGCATACCTCAACCTTCACCAATTGATCACATGAAACATATAAGCACATAAGCCAATAGGTCACTTCATAACGCTAGAACACTCATCAAATGTCATCCCAAGACTCACCTAAGTAAGACATGGTGAGGCAGCCTATACTACCTCTTCATACCACACCCAAGTGATCCTTAAGGCTACACAAGACAAGCTCCCTTCACATCTCAACATAAATCGTCGATTCAACTTAATGCTTTTACACAACTCCATTCACTAATGACATAAGATCATCACCTACATTCAATTCAACATAAGCACTTACGTCCAATTCATTACGACTCACTTTCACATTAGCATGCTCAAAGACCAACACTTTCATAAATTAGCCCAATAAGAATCATTCATTCCTTATCATTACTAAGACACACCAAGATTCTCCCTTAAAATGTCTAACTTGTGCAATGTCTAGATGATGTCCCATTCCACCACATATCCTAAGTAGTACACCCTGAAGAGACCCTAGTTCATTCATTCATTAGTGTGAGGGAAAAGCCTTAACCGACATAGACCATGGAGCTTGACATGGAATCCCGGTAATACCCTTACCGGATGAGGGATCCCTACTTGCCTAAGGTAGGGTCATTCTTTTAGCCTTTATGTGGTAGAGACCACTAGATAGTCCTATGTTGGCACAGAGTTAAGGGATAGAAGGATTGCTTCTAAGTACCCAAATCTCAACTAACGAAGGGGCCCCCATATTAATGGTTGCTACTAATTACTCACATCTCAACTAACGAAGGAGTATCCACCCATCTTCATATCCTCTCGGTGCTAGACATTACTCCCCCACGGAGTTTGGACATTCATTTCATTTAGGGATAAGGATTGCTACTAAGTACTCTCATCTCAACTCACGAAGGAGCACCCATCCTAGCCCAACATTCATTCATTTAGGAAGCTCTTGGATTCAAAGATGAGAGAAGCTTTCATCTAGGAACCCCATTCATTTAAAGGAGTACTTTATGAGACTATCCTTACAATAGACCCAACTTCCATTCATTAGCATTAACTCCCATTCTTTTCATTCATTCTCACATTCTTTCATTCATTCTTCACTAGGTGTGAGAAGAGGTAAACATAGTCTACCTTAACCTCACCTTTATTATAAGTCATTCAAAGAAGACAACAACCAAGCATAACACATAAGGTCTCTACACAAGGTCACCTTTCATACTCTTAGACCATACACAAATTCACATCATATCACATTACCATCACATAATCAACATTACTCAAAACAACAATCATCTAACTTTGCCTACAAGGCCATGATCACAACATGCTTATAAAGTAAACACCTCCCCAATGTCAAAGGGATCAAACCTCACAATTCTAACATCTACTACATATATATATATATAATACTGGAATCAAATAATCTATGTACAACTTCATTATCATCATAAACCTTAGGTTACAATTGCCCATTCAAGGCCAACATCCAATATAACACAATTGACCATCAATTCCTCATAATTCAATATAGAACAATACATAAATCAATAGCCCATAACAATCTACACATTAATATCACATTATTAGCTCATAATCAATAGACCCACTTTAGACCCAAAATTAGGGTTTCAAGATATTCAAGGGTTCATGGAGTTTTTTTACCTTAAAACCATCAATATTAACATAAAACATCATTTGAAATACTTTTATGCAAGAACCCCATCTTAGAATTGAAATTGGGGGTTTTCAGTGTTTTTGAAAAATCATTGAAATCACTTTGATTTGGCTCTTTGATTGAAAGGAGAATCAAAGATAAAATCCCCATACCTTTATGATTAATGTCCTAGGAATTTGAAGAGAAATCAGTAGGAACCCATCCCCCTAGCTTGAAGCTTCATCAATGTCTTCCATAGAGTTCTAGAGAGAGTTTATTTGAGAGGGAAGGTTCAATTTAGATAATGAGGTCTAATTCTAGGTCTTGGGATTTTATCCACTTAAAATACCCTAAAATAGGTATAATAACCTTTATAATAATTCCCCAAAGTATCCACACTACCCCTCACTTAGTTGGACCTTTTTAAACAAGTCAAACTTGAGTTTTATTTTCGCAGATTTCGTCGGGAAACAAGTCCGCGACGCGGAGGTGTTCCCACAAGTTTTTAGAAATTAAATTTCGCGACAGAAGAGTCTGCGACGCGGACCAAACTTTTGGCCCTTGGTGGAGCTAGTCCGCGACGCGTACATGCTCTTCCTCATTTATAGTTATCCATCATGCCCGCTTTTAGGGAAATTAGTCCATTCCAGCCACTTTGGTTCTTTCCATATCTGCAAAACAATATTGAACATGTTACACGTAGTTGAGAAAACCAAGAAAAATTTACACGGTAACAGTTGCAAGACTCGCCGAACGGGTCGGCAAGTCGCCGAAAGCTTTTGGCGAGCCAAGTCAGCCCGCCGAAAGTTCCAGAACAAAAATGCTCAAAAATAATAGCAAGTCAACGATGTCCACGACTATTTGGAGGATTTTTGACACCTTTCGGGGAGCAAAAAGTTGATTGCCAAAAGATACACAAACATTTTCAGAAAAGAGGCGCAGAAGGGCGATGAGAAGGGGCTTTCAGCGAGCTCTGGCATATCGCCGAAAGTTACAGAACTCAAACCCCCCAAGTTAGAAAAATAAAGGGCGATCTAGGGGACCTTAGGCAAACCGCTGAACCACTCGGTGAGCTTGACCCAGCTCGCCAAATAGTCTAACCTGCCAATTTTCTACCCCGACCTTCAAAATCTAGCCTGCAACCCACAAAATTAATATTAAACTACTTTTCTATTCAATTAAGACCCATAAGACCCAAACCCATGGGGTACTCAAACTTCCCCCTATTTAGCCAAAACCTGTCAATTGACGTCTTTTGCCCTTAAGAATGACGTCAACCACTCCATCATTGGGCAAAATTTGATAATTAGCACGATTCGGGGTTACTCAGACTTCACCCCACTAGACCCACAACAATTGCAATGCAACCCAATAATTTTGGCAGGCTAAAACTCGGGAATTCATTATCTAAAGCCAACAAACAAAATTTAAAACTAACTACGAGCAAATTTAACACCGCACGAATAATAAATCAACAATTTAGCACAGAAAGAAACCACACAATGATTATGCATTCAATTTCAACCAATTTTTATAATGGGCTTCGAAAAACCAACCTTATATGCCAATTAGTTGTAAATCTAGGCTAGCAAAGTAAATCCGAAATCCCACCCCGAGTAAATGATCCCAAGAAAAAATAAGATTAAATGTGTGAGTATTAAAAAATATATAAGCGACTGTGAGAGTTTGGAAGTTGAAAAGTATGAAAATGAAGAGATTTTGAATTTAAAACGGTTTTCCCTTTAAAGACACTTCGGTTCGCGCACCGGTCGGCGACCACAACATACGTCACTGGCCCACTCGACGGTGCACCAAGTATCATTTTGGCTCGCCGAGTTTTATAGAACCTCCAATAAACTTGGTGGTTCAAACGGCGGTTCAAGTCAAGCTTGCCGACCTGTTCGGCGAGTCGACGACTAAACCTTTCGCTCACCATGTTTTACAAAAGCTCCAACATAATTGGTGGTTTGAACAGCGTTCCAATATGGGATCGCCAACCTGTTCGGCGAGTCGTCGACTGGACCTTTAGCTCGCCTACGGTTCCTTTTTCCACAATTTCAAACTTTCAACCTACACAATCAACACTCGTTATTCAAAAGAAATATTAAAAACATCAAAAAATAGGGTAGCCTCCGAAGAAGAACCTTATTTAACGTCATAGCAGGAAGAAAATACCCATTCAAACTTCATTTTTTGTGTCACTCGGCAACCCTCCTTTTGGTCTTGGATTCAAATGACTCAAGATTTGACCCATTTGTGTCTCCAGCTGCTTTATGGACATCGAGTGAGACGTCACTATTTGATTTAGAGTTGGGACATCTTCTTTCATTTCTTTCAAAACTTTATCTGACCCTTCCTGTGAGACTCTGTGGTTCTTTCGCATAGTATGTGTATCATTGCATGAGTGTATGAGCTTTATATGACTTGGTGTGTCATGTTAGAAGAATAAGTTTGCATAAGGGTGGTAAAAATGAAAGAATTAAACTACCGTTATGGGTCAAGGATGCCCTTAAACAAGTTGGAGTTAAAGAATGTCTCTTCTAACACTCCGCCCGTTCGGAAGATTTAAGTTAACCAGTACCTTTAGGGAAAGACTAAGAGTGTCTTATATGCTAATAAGGATGTTTTATAAGGTGATATAGTCGCTCAATGATCGTAAGTTAAGTTTTGAAGTCAAGCAAGTTGGGAAATAAAAGTTGACAAAGGTTAGAGTAAGTTTCTTTAATAAACCTTCTGAAATTTGGATTAAATGTCTCAGACCTTTTTTCCCAATATATAAAGCTTTAGAAGAACCCCAATATATGAAATTGATGGTCTACGAGTCTACTTTCCAACGTATTAAACCATTTGTCCATACGACTTCAGAATTGAGAGATATTCAGATTTTAGTGAGACTGCACAAACAGGCACGTGAAGGCGGGTCCCTAGCCCCTATGTCGATTTAGCTCTATAAGATTTGGTTTCCCTTTGTTCTAACTCATTTTTTTAAACCAAAAAATAGAAGAAAATAGTCCTAAATACTCTCTAAAGGTTCCCCATCATCCAAGTAAATATCTACAAGATTTCAATGTGGTTTCACCCTCGGAATGTTCATAGAGATTATGTTACTTCTTTCCTCCTCGTTGGTTGTGATTTGAAGGATTCTTCGTGGTGAAGGATTCTCTCTTTTATGTGGTGTTGCTGTTGTTTAGAGGAAATAATTCTCACCTTTCATTTTATTGAGTGATCCAAAGTTATAGCTATGCTATATAAGAAAGAGCACGAATAGACGGCTGGAAAATCATATATTGATGGTATGTAATGTTGGGCTGTTTTTGAAGTATTTTCTGATGTTGTTGTTGCTGGAATTTTTGGAAATCATTTTGTTGTGTGTGGTAGTTGTTCATATGAGTCTGTAAGAGAAGAAGAAGTATAGATGGATAATTAATTATAAGATAAATTAAGTGTAACATTTGTTCTATTATTGCATTGCATATTTCAAATGATTTCTTCTTGGTTCAACGTCTTGTGTTTGAAGAGACTCTTTGTAATTGAGGAGACATTCTAAAATATTATAACCTCCATCAATTTTAAGTTAAGGTTCTGCCCTTTTATTTTCGTATTGATTATGAAGATAAAGACGTGATTCCAAACGTAATTATTGGACGAACTCACAAGATAGTGATTGGAAGCCGTAAGTTCGAGTTATTATGGTTATATTAAACAATTATAGGACTGTATTACATATATTTTTCTGGCTTTAATGGTTTGAAGACTCATGGTTTGGATTTGGTTGTGGTTATTTTGTGGTTGGAGAGGAGGGGTGTGGCGATACGTCGAATTTTTATTATTGTGCAGGCATACTCTATTTGGTTGTTGTTGACTATTGTGTAGGCCTCCACTTGTTAATAGATGTTGCAAAAATGTATGTTACATCATTAATTTGGGGTTGTCATTTGTAGAAGAAAAGGTAATGAAGCATACATTTAAACAGGGTCTGGCGAGCTAATTACTCTGCTAGTAATATCTAAATTGCTACTTTGACCCTGCCGTGTTAATATTATGCATGTAATGGTTGTGTGGCATGATTTTCTGTAGATTACATACTGTGACATGATTTTCTGTAGATTACATACTGTAAGGAAGGGGTACAAACCATATTGATACAACAAGACCCAAAATTGAGGTATGTTAAGGCTAAGCACTGTACTTCCTTTGAGCAAGAATTTTGGAATCCTAAATCGTCAAATATTGTTTTACTATTCTATTACTAGAAAGACCTTTTGTGAAAAGCATTGATATTGTACCTGGTGTATTTTTGTGACTCCATTATGTTGCTATTCCACTCGTTCGGTTAGATAGGGTATTTGGCGTCTTTATGTCATTTTGTTGATTCTCTTGACTATAGGTCCATGTATACGAATTGTAACTTAAAAAGATTAGGGATGAACAATATGAATTTGAAATCAATCCTCCTTCCTCGCTAATTTATATTTTTGAAAACTTTAAAATAAAACGTCGATCTCCAAAACTCTTAAATGTAAATCGTAGGTTTAAAATACTAACGTACGGGTTTTTCAGAAATACTTTCTTTAACAAACTACTAAGGAAACATATATAGATATTAAATGAAGAACTTTAAGCTCTTTATGAACTTCCTGATGTTTAAGTTACCTTTCTAAATCCAAGTTAAGTGTTTCAGTTTAATCTACAAGTATGTAAGTTTCACGAGATATTGACATGTGATACGAAAGTAATTACGAGATTATGAGGACAAGAGTACCAATGAGCCAAGATTGGCAACATGATTTAGGTAACAAATGCATTACGAATCCATGATATTACATTCTATACATTCTACTTCCGAGCTATAATTGGAAGGTATGGGGCCTATTGCCTATATTAATACGAATGAGACACAGATGACCACAAGTTGGCGAATATGATCCCGGTTCTCTACCGGAAGGCACCACCATTGCTAGCACTTGGTTGGGTATGACATGCATTTGCATCTATATATACATGTATTCACGACATACGATTATGCGAGCATACCATGCATATTTAGATTACATAAGGTTTGATGTCAGCCATGGCAACTACCAGAGTTTCTGTTTCATGTGGTATCTTTATTCCCCTTTTTACAGTAACTATTATTATTCTATATTCTGCCTTACATACCAGAACATTTTTATTTGTACTAATGTCCCGTTGCCTGGGGACGCATTTTTGTTTTGTGTGTGAAGGTCCAGGTAGGGATTGTGATTGACCCCTCTGCTAGGATTTGGGGTTCAGTTGTGAGTTGGTAAGCTCCACTTCTTCCTGGAGATTTCATAGGATATTACTTTTATTGTACAGTTTGGGTATAATCGGGGCCTTGT
>NW_006239046.1:62876-68141 GCF_000226075.1 Solanum tuberosum
TCCAGTTTCCAGCCACATAGGCTTGGCATGTATAGATGTGTATGTATGTGTGTATAACTTCATTGTAGCCTTGTCGGCTAGCTAGTACCTTATTATCTTTGGTTTGTCTACATTCGTCTATATGACTTACCGATATTCAGATTATGACCTTAAGGGTCAAGTCATAGTATTTTAGATATTATGTTGCCCGACCTTCTAGGCCCTCAGTTGAGTCAGTTGGTATGTTTATGTGGCTAACTCTTTTGCATAAGGTGTCGAGTGCCAATCACACCCTCTCTAGTTTGGGGCGTGACAAACTTGGTATCAGAGCAGGTCGTGTCCCAAGGAGTCCACAAGTCGTGTCTTGTAGATTCTTGTTTAAGGGTGTGTTGTGCACCACACTTATAATCAAGAGGCTATAGGGCATTTAGGACTGGTTATATTTCTTTCAATTTATTGATCGTGCTATAGAGCTGAGTTATAAGTACGTATGAAATCTAAATCGTTCTTTGTGTTTCATATACGCTCAAGAAGATTTATCAAGGTTCTACGGTAGAGATTGTTTGTCATAAAAAATTTGTAGATCTGATAGTGCTAGAGATGCTCGACTTTGTTATTGATATGGGCATGGATTGGTGGGAACCTTATTATGTCGATGTCGACTACCAAGAGAAGACAATTAGATTTCAGTTCCCAGGGGAAGTAGTATCAGAATGAAAGGCGAATGGTGCAATGCCAAAAAGCAAGTTTATTTGCAATCTTAAGGAAGGAAATGTTTGCCAATGGCTGTACTTATCATATTTTCCTAGCGAGTTTAAGATATTGATGTTGAGACCTCGAATCTTCAGTTATTATAGTGGGCAATGAGTTTTTAGGTGTATTTCCAGGTGAGCTTCTTGTTATTTCCCTGGAATAAGCGACAAATTTTTCTACTTCTACATTACGAGTGCCAATATCAATTTCCCCATTTAGAATTGCACCAACAAAATTGAAGGATATATTAGATAAGAGCTTTAACAGGACTAGTGCATCACCAAGCGGGGCACCAATGTTATTTGTTCGGAAGAAAGATGAATCATTGTAGAAGTGTGTAGACTTCAAAAAAAACTGAATAAGGTGACTATAAAGAACAAATATCCACTACAAAGGATTGATGGGTTTTTTCGACAAACTATATGATGTCGGATGCTTCCCAAAGATTGATTTACATTTAGGGTACCACTGGTACTTGTTCGAGAGAGTAATGTTACAAAGACAACTTTCAGGATTAGATATGGCCATTTTGAGTTTATTGTAATGTCTTTCAGATTGGCGAATGACCCAACAATATTTATGAAGCTGATGAATAGTATATCCATGTCATTCAATGTTTGTTCATTATTATATTAGTTAATGATATTCTGGTACATTCTCATTCAGAGGCAAATCATAGAGATCATCACTAAGTAGTGCTTCAGTTACCCCAAGGTTAGAGGTTGTAAGCTAAATTCTCAAAGTATGAGTTCTGGTTGTATTTAATGGTTTTTTTTTGCAGGGGCCATATTGTATTAGATGCTAGTATTCAGGTATACTTACAGAAGACTGAGGTCATGAAGACTTGGCCTAGACGTATGAACCTGGTGGAAGTTCGAATCTTTCTGAGGGTTAGTGGAGTATTATATAAGTTTTGTTGAAGGATTTTTCTTTCACTTTCAGCACCCCAACAAAGTTGACTTAAAAAGAAGTTAAGTTTTAGTGGACAATAGCCTACGAGGGGAGATTCCAAGAGCTGAGATATAAAATGACTTCAACACCAGTTCCGACCCTACAAGACGGTCAAGAGGGCAATGTAATGTATTATTATGCTTCAAGAACTAGGCTGGTTTATGTTCTGAAACATTAAAGAAAGGTAATTGATTATCCTTCATGATAGTTAATGAAGAATGAAAATAACTACTCGACTTACGATTTAGAGTTGACTGCAATTATTCATTCCTTGAGGATTTTGAGGCATTACTTGAATGTCTTTAATGTTGATATTTATACAGATCCTAAGAGCCCCCAATAAATTTTTAGACTAAAAAAGGTAATTCTACAATAGCACAGATGGAATAAATTTCTGAAAGTTATTGATGTGGATATCTTATATCATCTAAGGAAAGTAAAATATAGTATCGGATGCCCTCAGTCGTAATTTTATGGGTAGTTTATCACCTTTGGGAACTGGGAGCCAGGAGATGGCCTAAGAACTCCATCAGCTAGCTGGTTTGGGGTTAGATTATAAAACTCCAATGATACTAGAGTCACAGTTCAGGACTGGGGTAATATCATCTCTATTTGTGGAGGTGAAGGCTTGACAAAGTGAAGATCCTAGCTTAGATCAGCTCATAGGCAAGGCTTAGCAGCAAAAAAATGCACCTTTGATAGAGCAGGAGAGACAGTCTTCAGATTCAGAGATCAGTTATATGTTCTGAATGCCACATGGCTTCTATTGAAAAATATGAGACATGCGAACCATTCTCGCTTCTCTGTTCACATAGGGACCATGAAAATGTGTCATGGTATTAAGAAGATATATGGTCAATAAGGAGAGGTAGAGCATCAGAAGCTTAGTTTGCTAACTCAGGAGATAGTTATTCCATTGTGGAAGTGGAAGGAGATAAATGTGAATTTTGTCACATGTTTTCCGCATTCGCGAGGGAAGATCAAATTCCATTTGGGTGATTATTCACAGGTTGACGAAATCTACCCATTTCTATCTAGTCAGGACTACTTTCTGGTGGAATATGTTGGGATGTACATTAGAGAGTTATTTATACTCAATTATGTTTCAGTATAGATTACTTCAATAGATGGACACATTTTATATCACAACACAAAGATCCTTGTTGAAGGGTTTGGGGACTCAAGTTAATCTTAGTATGGATTTTCATCTTCAGATTGATGGCCAAGCCGAATGTATAATCTAAATGCTCAAGGGCATGTTATGGGTATATGTGCTAGATTTTCGTGGAAACTGGTATGATCATGTCTTACTGGTTGAGTTTTCTTATAATAACAACTTCCAAGCAAGTATTCAAATAGCTCCTTATGAAGCACTATATGGAATAAGTGTAGGTCACCAATTTATTGGTTCAAGATTAGGGAAGTAGGGTTGCTAGGTCATGATCTAATCTAACAAGTTATAGAGAAGGTAAAGCTTAGTAGAGATCGGTTGTAGAGATCATAGAGTAGTCAGAAGTCTTATGCAAATGTTTGACACGAGACGTAGATTTTAATGTAGAAGATTGGTTTTTCTTCAAAGTATGGCCTATGAAGGGTATCATGTGATTAGTCAAGAAAGGAAAGTTGAGTCCAAGGAATGTAGGGCCATATAATATTATTTGGAGGATTGGCAGGGTGGCTTACAAGCTTGATTTCCCTTCAGAATTTTAAAGCAGTTCATCCGGTATTTCATGTATATAATTTATAGAAGTACATCGGAAATGCTTCGAATTATGCCCGTTGAGGATATTCTTGTCTCTACAGAATTGTTTTATGCTAAGGTGTTAGTGGCTATTTAGGTTTGGCAGGTAAGAAAGATTTGGATTGAAGAAGTGGTTTCTATGAAAGTGTTATGGTGGAATAACAACGTTGAGGAAATAGCTTGAGAAGTCGAGGAGGAAATAGGGAAGAAGTACCCCCAACTATTGACGACTTAAGCTAAGTTGTTTTTCAATAATTGACAATTATTCGTGTAAACAAACTTAATTGGATTTTAAATACCAAAAAATGTAGTTTATCTGGCTTGTCACAAGCTAGATATACGAAGCCTTGTAAGTGGATTTTCAGAACTGGATTTAAGATTTGCAGACGTAACAAATATAGCGTTGCAAAAAGCACAAAAGCAACAAGGAGTACAACCAAGAGACTGTTCGAATCCATTCGCGGACGAACGTTCTTAAGGAGGGGAGAATGTGAGATTTTGTGGTTCTTTCTCATAGTATATGTATCATTGCATGAGTGTATGAGCTTTATATGACTTGGTGTATCATGTTAGAAGAATAAGTTTGCATAGGGGTGGTAAAAATTAAAGAATTAAACTAACGTTATGGGTCAAGGATGCCCTTAAACAAGTTTGAGTTAAAGAATGTCTCTTCTAACACCCCGCCCGTTCGGAAGATTTAAGTTAACCAGTACCTTCATGGAAAGACAAAGAGTGTATTATATGATAATACGGATATTTTATAAGGTGATATAGTCGCCCAATGATCGTAAGTTAAGTTTTGAAGTCAAGCAAGTTAGGAAATAAAAGTTGACAAAGGTTAGAGTAAGTTTCTTTAATAAACCTTCTGAAATTTGGGTTAAATGTCTCAAAGCTTTTTTCCCAATATATAAAGCTTTAGAAGAACCCCCAATATATGAAATCGAAGGTCTACGAGTCTACTTTCCAACGCATTAAACCATTTGTCCATACAACTTCAGGATTGAGAGATAATTAGATTTTAGTGAGACTGCACAAGCAGGCACGTGAAGGTGGGTCCCTCGCCCCTATGTCAATTTAGCTCTATAAGATTTGGTTTCCCTTCGTTCTAACTCGTTTTTTTTCGACCAAAAAATAGAAGAAAATAGTCCTAAATCCTCTCTAAAGGTTCCCCTATCATCACAGAAAATATCTACAAGATTTCAATGTGGTTTCACCCTCGGAATGTTCATAGAGATTATGTTACTTCTTTCATCCTCGTTGGTTGTGATTTGAAGGATTCTTCGTGGTGAAGGATTCTCTTTTTTAGGTGGGGTTGCTGTTGTTTGGAGGTAATAATTCTCACCCTTCATTTTATTGAGTGGTTCAAAGTTATAGCTATGCTATATAAGCAAGAGCACGAATAGATGACTGGAAAATCGTATTTTTATAGTATGTGATGTTGGGCTGTTTTTGAAGTATTTTCTGATGTTGTTGTTGCCGGAGTTTTTGGAAATCATTTTGTTGTGTGTGGTTGTTGTTCATATGAGTCTGTAAGAGAAGAAGAAGTATAGATGGATAATTAATTATAAGATAAATTAAGTGTAACATTTGTTCTATTATTGCATTGCATATTTCAAATGATTTCTTCTTGGTTCAACGTCTTGTGTTTGAGGAGACTCTTTGTAATTGAGGAGACATTCTAAAATACTATAACCTCCGTCAATTTTAAGTTAAGGTTCTGCCCTTTTATTCTCGTATTAAGTCTTGTGTTTGAGGAGACTCTTTGTAATTGAGGAGACATTCTAAAATACTATAACCTCCGTCAATTTTAAGTTAAGGTTCTGCCCTTTTATTCTCGTATT
>NW_006239046.1:68429-86875 GCF_000226075.1 Solanum tuberosum
AGAAGAAAAGGTAATGAAGCATACATTTAAACAGGGTCTGGCGAGCTAATTACTCTGCTAGTAATATCTAAATTGCTACTTTGACCCTGCCGTGTTAATATTATGCATGTAATGGTTGTGTGGCATGATTTTCTGTAGATTACATACTGTGACATGATTTTTTGTAGATTACATACTGTAAGTAAGGGGTACAATCCATATTGATACAACAAGACCCAAAATTGAGGTATGTTAAGGCTAAGCACTGTACTTCCTTTGAGCACGAATTTTGGAATCCTAAATCGTCAAATATTGTTTTACTACTCTACTACTAGAAAGACCTTTTGTGAAAGGCATTGATATTGTATCTGGTGTATTTTTGTGACTCGATTATGTTGCTATTCCACTTATTCGGTTAGATTGGGTATTTGGCGTCTTTATGTCATTTTGTTGATTCTCTTGACTAAGGTCCATGTGTACGAATTCTTATTCTTGTTTAGGTGTAGTAACTTAAAAAGATTAGGGATGAACAATGTGAATTTTAAATTAGTCCTCCTTCCTCGATAATTTATATTTTTGAAAACTTTAAAATAAAATGTGGATCTCCAAATCTCTTAAATGTAAATCGTAGGTTTAAACTACTAAAGTACAGGTTTTTCTGAAATACTTTCTTTTACAAACTACCAAGGAAACATATATAGATACTAAGTGAAGAACTTTAAGCTCTTTATGAACTTCTTGAAATTTAAGTTACCTTTCTAAATCCAAGTTAAGTGTTCCAGTTTAATCTACAAGTATGTAGGTTTCACGAGATATTTACATATGAAACGAAAGTAATTACGAGATTATGAGGCCAAGAGTACCAATGAGCCAAGATTGGCAACATGATTCAGGTATCAAATGCATTACGAATCCATGACATTACATGCTATGCATTCTACTTCCGAGCTCTAATCAGAAGGTATGAGGCCTATTGCCTATATTTATACGAATGAGACACAAATGGCCACAAGTTGGCGAATATGATCCCGGTTAGCTACCAAAAGGCACCACCATTGCTAGCACTTGGTTTGGTATGACATGCATCTGCATCTATATATATATGTATTCACGACGTACAATTATGTGACCATACCATGCATATTTAATTTATATAAGGTTTGATGTCAGCCATGGCGGCTACCAGAGTTTCTGTTTCAGGTAGTATCTTTATTCCCCTTTTTACAATAACTATTTATTATTCTATTTTCTGCCTTATATACCAGAACATTTTTATTTGTACTGACGTCCCGTTACCTAGGGACACATTTTTGTTTCGTGCGTGAAGGTCCAGGTAGGGATTATGATTGACCCCTCTGCTAGGATTCGGGGTTCAATTGTGAGTTGGTAAGCTCCACTTCTTCCTAGAGCTTTAATAGGATGTTACTTTTATTGTACAGTTTGGGTATAATCGGGGCCTTGTCCCGACCAGTGCTTATGTCACTCATAGAGGCTATTGTTGGACACAATATTTTGGGTTTCTTTCTACAGCTTCCAGTTTCTAGCCACATAGGCTTGGCATGTATAGATATGTATGTATGTGTGTATATCTTCATTGTAGCCTTGTCGGCTAGCTAGTACCTTATTACCTTTGGTTTGTCTACCTTCGTCTATATGACTTACCGATATTCAGGTTATGACCTTAAGGGTCAAGTCATAGTATTTTAGATGTTATGTTGCCCGACCTTCTAGGCCCTCAGTTATGTCAATTGGTATGTTTATGTGGCTAACTCTATTGCATAAGGTGTCAAGTGCCAGTCACACCCTCTCTAGTTTGGTGCGTGACACTTCCACTATGATGAGAATGCGTGCAAGTTGCAGCATTGTGCTTGTCACATTGAACTTCACATTCTCCACGAGAAGAGGTAGTCGGATGGCCCTTACACCACCCAAGTGTATATCATTCACATTGACCTCATTCACATCATTTAAGTTGTCGACATCATCATTTTGGCCTAGTTGGCTGGCATTACTTCCGTTGACACACATTTCATCAACTGCTCAAAGGAAACAAACAACAACAAACAGTAAGTGGGTTCAACTATAACATAATAAAA
This sequence comes from Solanum tuberosum, assembly GCF_000226075.1. NCBI lineage: Eukaryota > Viridiplantae > Streptophyta > Magnoliopsida > Solanales > Solanaceae > Solanum > Solanum tuberosum. The sequence goes on from NW_006239046.1 coordinate 70,505, forward strand.
CCACAAACCAACTTCAATAAGAGAATTCAATAACACCACTCCCCGGTAGCGGCACCATTTTTGATAAACGCTCAACTATACCTCATCAAATACTCGGTGTAGGCTATCGTAATCTAGTATAAGACCCAACGAAAGGTTGGGGTCGAACCCACAGGGAGCGGTACAGTATCAATTTCAATTAAGAAGTAAAGCTTACGCTTTAGTTGGTTATAGAAGTAGACATTGTCGAAATCAAACAAATTAAGGTAAATGTTTGACAACGAATGTCAGATGGGGGATTTAAAAGTGTCAAGTATCAACTATAACAAATACGAAAATGGGGGAGATGATCAAGTAGATAGAGATAGTATCAACTGTAATAAATACGAAAATGGGGGAGATAACCAAGTAGATAGAGATTCTTGGGAATGTGATCGATTATAGGCTAATTTCTCTATATTGGTAATTGTAGACTACTAAAAAATTGCTAATTTTCAGTGGGTAGGCTAGACTATAGATGCAATAGCTTTATCTCCAACAACTATTACGATTCAGACGAGTTCTCTAAAACCTCGACAAGCTTAACACTATAAACAACCCAAAACCTTAATTTATCTACTCTCTCGAGATAGATAGGTAGGAATGAGTTAAGGTTCACACTCTCGAGCTGAATCCATAACAACTCAAACACTACAATCATCAATCGATAGCTTTGGTTCAAAAACCTCTCTCTAGCAAGCCCAAAACACTAAATTAGAATTGCATTTGCAACTACAATTCATAGATTAATACTCAGCTATCAATTAAACTCACTTTAAAACAGTAAATAAATTAGTAAACAACAATACCCATAAGCTAATTAGACAAATAATCACATGATCACACCCCAAGAATTGAGGTTTTAGCTACACATCATAAAAAGGAAGAAAACAATACCAAATATGTTCTCCATGATCTGGGTATCGTTATCCAAGTTTTTACAATGATTCAAAATTCCCAAAATAAAAAACCCACGTTAAAATCTACTTGAATACTCCAAGAAACCAAGTCTCAAGCAAAAATTCAAAGTTCTACAAAGGGGAAATGTCTTAGTTTAGGAAAAATAATTTCACACCCTTTTTCCACCTTTTAAAATTCAATTTATAGTTTCCCAAATTTTGGCTTTCAGGGCCATTAGGCGAGATAACTCCATTCCATCGCCGGTCTTTCTTGGCTTTTTATCCCCAGGAGTCCGTAACATTAGGTGATCCCATTTAGTATCACAGATCCATTAACCGATCGCCGAAGGTCCAAATTCATCGCCAACTTGGCTTCTCCCTAGGGCTGGCAATCTGGAACTTTAGGCGAGCTGAAGTGCCACTCGGCGAGTCACCGAGTGGCTTTGGCAATTCTCAGCTTTTTCTATCCTCAGCCTTTTTCATCTTTTTAGCTCCTTTTCGCCCGGCCATGTCTTTGCCTTACTCCTTTTTCCTTCTTTGCTGCAAATCAACATTTTATCATCAATTCGGAGCCTTAAATGAGTTGAAATCTCGGACTCATTAGTATGCACTACCACATTAGTTCCCAACAATACGCTCTGAATTTCTCATACGCATACACCACTGCTAGCAACTCCTTCTTTGTGACTGTATAATTCTTTTGAGCCACTTAGGGTTTTACTTGCATAATAAACCAGATGGAATAGTTTCTCTTTTCTTTGACCAAGAATAGCCCCCAAAGCAATACCACTAGAATCACACATGAGTTCAAACGGAATACTCCAATCGGGGGCAATAATGATCGAGGATGACACCAAATTTTCTTTCAAGCACAAGAACTCTTTGAGGCAAGCGTCATCAAAATGGAAGGTTGATTACTTCTCTAGTAATTTACAAAGAGGGTGAGCTATTTTGGAAATATCGTTGATAAACCTCCTGTAGAAACCCGTATGACCTAGAAAACTCCTTACACCTTTTACCGAAATAAGAGCAGGGAACTTTTCAATGACCTTGACCTTTGCTTGATCCACTTGCATTCTTTCACCTGAAATTTTATGCCCAGAACTATTCCCTCTTTTACCATGAAATGACACTTATCCCAATTTAGAACTAGGTTGGTTTCCATGCACCTTTGTAGAACCTGCCGAAGATGGTCAAGACATGTTTCAAACGAATCACTAACGACTGAAAAATTATCCATGAATACCGCCATTGAATCCTCCACCATATCTACAAAAATTAATAGCATACAGCGTTGGAATGTCGTCGGAGCATTGCATAGCCCAAACGACATCCTCTTGAATGCAAAAGTCCCATAGGGGCACGTAAACGTGGTTTTCTCTTGATCTTTCAATGCAATGGAAATCTGGATGTATCCGGAATAGCCATCTAGAAAATAATATCATCCACGTCCTACAACCCTGTTAAGCATTTGGTCCATAAATGGCATTGGAAGTTGAAAATCTAGAAGAGTATAATTGCAAAATTTTAAAAGAGTTTTGAGCAGATCTTTCTGGAGTCCGAAATTGAGAGCTTCCGGTTCTGAAAGTTGAGACATATTCTAACTCTGGTTTTTATCCAGACTTTGTTCTTAGTAGTTTTTTAGTAGAATTTCGAATTGGGTTTTGATTGAAGTTTATTCCAAACATTGTGAAGACTTGAAACTTGCTGATGGAGAACCTAACTGGTAATTCTTTCTTGCTTTTCATGATGTGTGGCTATGACACCATTCATGGGGGTGTGATTATGTGATTAATTGCTCTAATTAGCTTATGTGTGTTTTGATTTACTGAATTCAATGTTGATTATAAGTGGTTTGATTGATAGTTATGTTTTAATCTATGAATTGTAGTTGCAAATGCAATTATAACTTACTATTCTAGGCGTGCTTGAGAAAGATGTTTTAGAATTAAGGCTATATGATTATAGTGATTGGGTTATCATTGATTCAGCTCGATAGAGTGAATCTAAATTCGATCCTACCAATCTAGCTCGAGAGAGTAGATTAATTAAGGTCTTGGTCTGATCATAGTGTTATGTTTGTCGAGGTTCTAAAGAAATCGATTGAATCGTGTTAGTTGATCGAGAGATGGCTATCATAGTCAAAGTCGATTGATGATTTTAGTGATTGGGTCATCGTTGATTCAGCGAGAGAGAGTGAATCTAAATTTGATCCTACCAATCTAAATCGAGAGAGTATATTAATTAAGGTCTTGCGCTGATCATAATGTTATGCTTGTCGAGGTTCGAGAGAAGTCATCTGAATCGTGTTAGTTGATTGAGAGATGGCTATCATAGTCAAAGCCTAGCCTACCCATTAATATTCAATGGCTCTAAGTAAATCATAATCACCCATATAACAAAATTAACATTTAATCGACCACATCCTCGAGAATCCCCTCTACTTGATTACTACCCTATTTTTGTAGTTGTGAATTGCTCACTCTAAACCCCCCCATCTAACATTTAATGTCAACCCCTGAAACTTACTTTAACTTGTTTTGATAATGTTTACTCCTACAAACGACTAGACCACTTCCTTTACTTCTTAATTGAATTCTATTTTGTATCACACCTTGTGGGATTGACCCCAACTCTTCATTGGGTTTATACTTAATTGCGACTGCCTACACTTAGAATTGGATGAAGTGTAGTTGAGCGTTATCAAAAATGGCGCCGCTACGGGGAGTAGTGTCTAGAATTCTCTTATTGAAGTTTGGTTGTGATTATTGTGTTGTAGTTGAACCAATTTACCTTTGTTTGTTGTTTTTTGCCTTTAAGAAGGTGACAAAATAAGTGTCAATAAAAGTAACGCTAACCATTTTGGACACAAGATGACATCGGCAACTTAAACGATGTAAATTATGTACAGTTGGGTGGTGTTGGTGCTATCTGGTTGCCTCCGGACGTGAGAAATGTGGTTTTCCATGTGACTAGTACGATGTTGCAACTATTGCAAATAAAAGGTTTTTTTGGCGGGCTAGCTCATAAGGATCCCCATAATCACATCCGAAATTTTATGGACGTATGTGGTCCCTTCTCTTTCAATAACATCTCACAAGAGAGTCCTACTCCGATTGTTCCCTTTTTCTCTGATGGGAGAGACTACTAAGTGGTTAGGCGACCTACCTAGGGACTCGATTACCTCTTAGGAAGAGCTCACTGAGGCGTTCTCCATAAGGTTCTTTCCTCATTCGAGAATGATGGCATTAAGAGATAATATTTAGGGACTCAAAAGATTGGACGGTGAACCAATTCACGAGACGTGGTTACGTTTCCAGAAGTTGCTACTCCAATGTCCAACTCATGGACTCCCGAATAACGTAGTGTTACAACATTTCTACTAGAGTCTAGATTCACTCAATGAAGGTGTGGCTGATCAACTTGTTCAAGGAGAAATTATGCAACAACCTTTTGAAATCGCATCTACTCTCCTTAATGGAATGACAAAGATCATCCGTGCTTAGTACACTAGGGAAGATCAAGTGTCTCCTTTGACTTTTAGGATGACAAAAGAGCAAATTGAAAAGGACCAAAAAAGAGATCAAAACATGGCCAAGATGATAACCCAAATGGATTTGTTGTTAAAACATGTCATGGGTAGTGGTTCTAAAGCTGTGAATGCGGTTGGATTTAGTGAAGTAAACCCCGCTGATGCATAATTTGAGGCTTTGTATAATTAGGAGGTGCATTTTCTGGCAAATCAAGGAGGAGGATTCTGTCCGAAATATCCTAGGTCGGGCGGGAACCAAGGTTGGAATAGAGATCCAGATGAAGGTTGGAGAGACCATGATAGGGAATGGTGTGATCGTGGGACAAGTTGGAAGGAGCGGGATGGCGAAAAGGATCGTTATGTACCCCCACATGAACGTCAAAAGCCAAAAGAGCAAACGGCTGATCCTGAAAATTTATGCACTGAAGATATTCTTGCACACATTCTCAATAAAGTGGAGGGGTCGGACAAACTGCTAAAAGAAATGAAAGAAGACGTATCAACTCGAAATTAGATGGTTACTTCTCACTCGGTGTCGATTAAGCAATTGGAAATACAAATGGGTCAAATCTCGACTCATTTGAATCCAAAGCCAAAAAGAGGATTACTGAGTGATACCATGGCCAACCCCAAGAATGAACCTTGATCATAAGTATCTTTGTCGTGCCACGACATTAAATAAGGCGCTTCTTATGAGGCAACCCAAGCTTTTATGTTTTTAATATTGTTGTTTGAATAACTGGTGTGTTGAATGTGCAGGTTGAAAATTCGAAATTTTAGGGAGAAGAGCAATTAGGCAAGCCCAGATACCAATCAGAGACTCGCCAAAAAAGTCAGCAAGCCCGATCTGGTTCGCAATTTGGACCATCTAGTTAGATAGTGGTTCTGTAAAACTCGGCGGGCAAAGAGTCATTCGACGCATTACCGAATGGTCGGCGACATAAGTGACCAACGCCGACCAGGACGCGAACTGAAGGGTCATGAAGGGCTGAACCATTTATAAATTTAAAAACCTCCTTCATTTCATATTTTCCGACTTTTGCACTTTCACAACTGCACTTTAAGTTTAGTGTTTGCTTTCTTTGCGATTTTGCATTGGATCAATTGCTTGGGGGGGAGTTTGTGCACTTTCGCGTATAGATTTTCTAGCCTAGCATCTATTATATGCTTTTGAGGTTAGTTTTTCGAACCCCGCCACTAAATTTTTGTAGCCTTGAATGCATGATTGTTGTCATATTGTGTTGTTTGCGTAATATAAGTGTTTGTTTGGAATTATTGTTGTGAATTTGTGTCTATGAGAGTCAAAATTGTGTTTGTTGGCCTATAACTGTAGAATCATGTGTGTGTGCATGTCTAAGATGTTGGGTTGTGTTGATTTTACTATTGGGTCTAGTGTGGGTGAAGTCTGAGTAACCCCGGTTGTGCCGATCGTCTAATTTTTTCCAATTATAGAGAAGGTGACGTCATTCTTAAGAACAAAAAACGTTGACTGGCCAATTATGGTCAAATCGAGGGAAGTCTAAGTACCTCAAAGTCATGGGTAGTATGGGTTTGGGTTTAATTGCATAGAATAGGTGCTTAATTTTGTTCTCGTGGGCTGCAGGTTAGAAATTGAAGGTCGGGTTCAAAATCAGACACTTTGGACTATTCGATGAGTTGGGTCGAGCTTGCCGAGTGGTTCGGCGGTTCGCCTAAAGACCACTGCATCACCCTTTTTATCCTTCAAATTTATAGAAACTATTATGTAACATTCGGCGATACGGGTGAGCTCGCTAAAAGACTATTTGATCGCCCTTCTAAGCCCCTATTTTTAGAAATTGTTTTGTAACTTTCGGCGAGATACTTCTAGTTCACCGAATAATTTTGGCGACTCCCCAAAGGGCCCTGAGCATCGCCAACCCGTGTTAATTTTTGGGAATTTTTTTTTGAAACATTCGGCAATCCCGATCTGGTTCGCAGAATGGGTCAGCGACTTTTCCTGCAAGTTTTCAACTTTGAGATTTTTGAACTAAGTCTGACTTATTCAACTTTGTTTTGTAGGTATGGCTAGACCAAAGGTAGCGGGGAGATATCAACTGCCCCAAAAGCATGCATTGGGCATTGTTATTAATGAGGAGGATGCACCCTCCCAGATTACACTGACAAAACTTCCTCCAAAAGAAAAGTCAAGGGAAATAGGTCAGTTGTGGCCACACGAGCGGAGGAGAGATCTAACAGCATGGGTGTCTATGCAACCCACCTCACCACTTCAGAGTCAGACGGTAAGGGCAACCAGGGTGATAGATCAATAACCTCCATGTCTGAACCAGAAGAAGATCAGACTCTCCAGACTAGGAAAGTGGAGTTGCGCTCCTAGTCCCTACATGATCCGGCAAGGATCCAGTGCAACCTACTCCTCCTCCACCTCCAGTTCCAATTGTTGACCTGGTTCCTCCGGTGCAACCAACTCAGGCACCCCCACCCCGGTCATTGAATAAACTAAAAGTCGAGGGGTTGAGGACAATCTTATAGGAGAAGTGATTGTCTACTGACGGAGTAGTAGATCGGTATCCAGAGGTGTGGAACACGATCAAGTTCCACAAGTTCAAAATCTTCACCAAACCCCAAGGCTCCTATATTCCTACTTGGGTCCGGGAGTTTTGTATTGCATATGGGCAGTAAGTGCCTAAAGGGAGGAAGAAGGCCAGTTTTTTCAAGCCGGTTGATCATGTAGTGGTGTGATCCCATAAGGAGTGATATAGAATAGAATTCAGTTACGAAGTAAAGGACGTGTTCTAGTCATCTGTAGAAATAAAAATTATCGAAGCAAATTGAAGTAAATTTTAGGGGTTCACAATAAATGTAAAATTGGGGGTTTAGAGTATCGATTAACACCTACAAAAATAGAGTAGTACTCAAGTAGAAGGAGATTCTCGAGGATGTGATCAATTAAATGCTGATTTTGCTATATGGGTGATTATAACTTACTAAAAGACGTTGAATCTTAGTGGGTAGGCTAGACTTTAAATGTGATAGCCATCTCTCAATCAACTAACATGATTCAAGTGAGTTCTCTCGAACCTCGACTAGCTAAACAATATGGACAGCCCAACACGTCAATTAATCTAGTCTCTCGAGCTACATTGGTAGGATCGAATTTAGATTCACTCTCTCGAGCTAAATCAATAATAATCCAATCACTACAATGATCAATTGATAGCCTTATTTCTAAAACCTCTTTCTCAAGCAAGACTAGAATACTAAGTTAGAACTGCAATTTCAATTACAATTAATAAAACACAGCTATCAATCAAACCCACTTCAAACCAACATTGAAATTAGTAAATCAAAACACCCATAAGCTAATTAGAGCAATTAATCACATAATCACACCCCCAAGAATGGGGGTTTTAGCCACACATTATAAAAAGCAATAAAATATTACCAACTATAGTCTCCATCAGTTGGGTAATAAAATTCAAGACAATGCTTAGAATCAACTTAAAATCGAAACCCAATTCAAAATTCTCCTAAAAAACTACTAAGAACAGTGTTTTTGGTTTAATATCAGAAAACCAGAGATAGTAATTGTGTGGATGCCTCTTTCTCTTTCCAAAATTCAATTTACACGCTCCCAAATTTTTCCAAGCGGGGTCATTCAGCGAAATAAGTCGAGCGTCACCGACCGAGTCAGCGACGCGCCAAATGCTCCAGTTCATCGCCCTTTAAGCCTGAGTTTTCACCCTATCTATGTTGTGATTTATGCGATCGAAGTCGGGTTCGCCGATCTAGTCTGCGATGCGCTAACTGTCCCTTCTTGTCATCGTTTTCGCTCGCATCTTCACTAATTACTCTATAACTTTAGGCGGGCTAAGGCTCCTTCGCTGATCCAATCGGCGCATCGCTGAAGAGTACGCTCCACCGCCGAATTTCCCTTGTCCAAGGTCTGGCAAGCTGTAACATTAGGCGAGCTAACGTACCACTCTACGAGTCACCGAGTTGTCTTGGTGATGGTCAGCTTTTCTTGTCTTCAGCTTTTCTACTCTTTTTTCCCCGGTAATGTCCTTACCTTGCTCTTTTGCTTTCATTTCTGTAAATTAACACTTAAACATTATTTTAGAGCATAAATAGGAATTTAAGACACTAAAACAAGGAATATTAAGCCCTAATGAGTAATAATCTCAGACTCATCAGCGGTTCATCAATGGATGGCCTTGCCGGAGGACTCTTTTGATTCTTCAAATCAATGTCAAGCTTCAATGGATTCTTGGAGTAAGAACCCAAACGTGATAGAGAATCCACGACCTCATCATAATCTTGAATTTCTTCACCATCATAATTCAAAAGGATGGTCGCTAAAGACTCACCCTCACAAGAAACTTCACCCACACTAGCAACAGCTTCATCAATCACATCAATGACCGATACCACATGGATGTCACTTGGTTGCTTCATCGATTTTACACACATTGAAAGTAACTTCATCATCATTTACTCAATTTTTTAACTCACCACTTTCTATGTCAACAAGACCTCTTCGGGTAGCCAAGAATGGCCTACCTAGAATAATAGGAACCTCGGCATCAATCTCGCAATCCAGAATCACAAAATCGGCCATAAATATAAACATATTCACCTTCACCAAAATATCATAAAGAATGCCAATAGGACTCTTGATAGATCGGTTGGACATGAGAAGATGCATCGTTGTTGACTTAGGCTCACCTAGCTCAACTTGTTTGAAAATGGCATAGGGCATCAAATTGATAATTACCCCCAAATCAGACAATGCTTTAGCAAATTGAAATATCCCTATAGGACATGCAATAGTAAATGCCCTCGGGCCAGCTTTCTTGACAACCACATTGCTTGACATAATGGCACTACAACTATGGGATACCTCAACTATTCCAAAATCCATACTCCTCTTCTTGGTAACCAATTCTTTCATAAAATTTGCATAACCCTACATCTCTAACAATGCTTCCACCAAAGGGAGATTGATAGATAGAGTTTTGAGGACAGAGAGAATTTTTTGTAATTTTGCGTCTTCATCCCTCTTCTTCAATCTTTGAGAAAATGGTGGAATAAATTTAGGCAACGACTTTGTAGATACAGAAGGAGGAGCAACCCCTAAATTTGACTTTGTAGCTTCGCCGGAGACAACATCCTTCGGTGCATTATCAACCTCATTGGACGCACCATTGTTCAATTTTTTGGCAAGTCCAGCACTACCAAGAACAACATCTTTCCCTTTACTTGAACTTGCCTTATCAACCTTTGGCACGTCACTACCAACAACCTTACCACTTTGGGTAAAAATGGCCATGCATTGGAGATTATCATTCTTTGAATTGGCTAAAGAATCTCTAGGAAGACCACCTTTGGGTCTTTGATTTAGGTGCGCTGAAATTTGACCCATTTGATCCTCAAGTTGCTTTATGGAAATCGAGTTAGAGGTCACCGTTTGATTCAAATATGAGAAATCAGCCTTCATCTCCTTGAGCACTTTATCTGATCCCTCTACTTTGTTTAGGATGTGGGCAAGCATACCCTTTGTCTGTCTGAAAGCTTTCGCGGTTGGCATTTAGTTTGTTCAATTTTGGACAGTCATAAGGAGGCACGTAACGATCTTTATCATCATCTCTATCCCTCCAATTTGTACCAGTATCACGCCAGTCTCAATCCCGATCTCTCCAACCACCATCATGATCTCAGTTGCAATCTTGATTCCTGCCCAGCCTTGGATAGCTCAGACGAGAAACCCCATTTGGCTCGATAAGAATTATACTTCTTCATTATACCTGGCTTCAGATTTTGCATCATCCGGGATCACTGTACTACTAGAACCAACCGCCTTCACAACCTTATAACTACCTTCTATGACATTTTTTGTCAACAAGTCCATTTGAGTCAATACCTTGGCCATGTTCTCGTCACATTTTTTGTTCTTTTCCATGTGTTTCTTGGTCAGCCCGATGTTTAGAGGAGACACTTGATCCTCTCTTGTATACCATACCCGGTTAATCTTGGTTATCTCATCAAGCAATGCCAACGCCACGGCAAAAGGTTGTCTCATAATACCACCCCTAATAAGTTGATCAACTACACCCTTATTTACGGTGTCAAGACTCAGGTAGAAATATTGCAAGAGCACATTGTCTGGCAAGCCATGTGTAGCGCATTTTGCAATCTCAAGCACATTTCATGAATGGGCTCATCATCAATCCACTTGAAGTTTTAAATGCTATCCCTCAGTTTCACCATCTTGGAGGGGGAGAAGAATCTTTCATAAAGTACTTTCATGAGCTCCTCCCAAGAAGTAATAGAATCTCATGGTAGCTTGGCCAACCACTTTGTTGCCTCCCCACTTAGAGAGAAGGGAAACAAATGAAATCGGATTGACTCTTAAGAAATATTCTTGAAGGAGAACAGTCTGCACACATCCACAAAATTCTCGATGTGATCATGAGGGTCCTCATAAGCAAATCCCCCAAAGAAACCATTCATTAGAAGCAGCTGAAGCATAGTTGCGGTAACATGAGAAGTAGTGTTTCCCACAGTTGGGGGTAAACGAATAGCAAAGGCACTTCCTAGTTAATCCACATTGACATCATGCAAGTTCCCAATGTTATCATTGTTCCCGAGTTGACTTGCATTGCTTCCGTTGACACTCATTTCTTCACCTATTGAGAGAAGACAACAAACACACTAATAAGAAAATTCTACTACAACCAAATTAGTTCACAAAAACACTTTAATAAAAGAATTCTAAACACCAATCCCCGGCAGCGACGCCATTTTTTATAACACTCAACAACATCTTTTATAATTCAAAGTGTAGGTGGTGGCTAACAAGTATAAACCCAACGAAGAGTTGGGGTCGATACCACAGGGAGTGATATGGTAAAGAATTCAAGTACGAAGTGTATGGGTGATGCTTATCGTGACCAATGACACTAACCTACTATATGAGTGTCCACGATCGTCGATAGTATAGTAACCCAACTAAAGGTTGGGGTCGTGTCCCAAGGGAGTGGTTTTGAGAATTGATAGAAAAATAAAATTAAGCTCTAACTAGTCGTAGCTACAGATATTAACGAGTAAAAACATAGTAAATAAAGGGGGGTGACACAAAAGTGTCAAATAACTATTTGGGGGTTTTGTCACAATTCGTAAAAATAGCAAAAGTTAACAAGAAAATCAAGTATAGGGAAATGTTTTTGGGGTGTGACTGCAATACAAGTTGAGATAAGTAGTTGGGTACATGCTTTTCAAAGGAAATTTGTAAGATAATAGTGACTAGGTTAAGCTTTAAATGGAAATAAGTTCCCTCTCGGGCAACTTACCCCATTTCAAATGCGTTCCTCTCGGACACCCATTTGCCGCATAAAGACCAGCCTACGCCTTACCCAACTTACTCTCTCAAGCTGAGTGTTAGGATATGGGACTAGGGCTCACCCTCTCGAGCTGAACCTCATGTCGACCCACTCCTTAGGCCATCAGTCTAGTGGTCTTGGTTTCACGACCTCTCTCTCGGGCAAGCCGAAAACACATGGGTGGCTTTGTATTTGCAACTACAAACCCTTTAGATTAAACCACAACCACTAGCTGGAATCACCATTAAACTACATCTAACCTATCAGCAAGCAAGAACCCAACAATAATATCAACACATATTTGCTAAATCACACCCCAAGAATGGGGGTATTTAGCCACACATCAAGAAATAACAAAATACACCTAAAATGATAATAAAATCAAATGGGTGTAAGAAATTAAATCTTGATTTAAGCAAAAGGAAGAAGAATGGAGAGGACTCACTTCCAACTTGGGGAAGATGAAATCCTTCTTTCTTCAAGTCTCCAAAAAACCCTCTCCTAACTTGAGAGAAAAATATCCAAAAAGTACTATTCTATTCTGGAAATTAAAATAAATGTTTGGAACTCTAAAATTAATAATAAGTTCAGTATTTATAGACTTCAGAAAATAGTGCTGGCGAATCTTTCGACGAAGTTAGTCGATATCGCCGAATAACTTCGGCGATCCGCCCTTCGTCTGTCTCATCGCCGTTTCATGCTTGCCTTCCGCATCTTCACATTCTGGACCATTGGGCGGTATAGTACTGCTTCGCGGAACTATTCGGTGAAGCATCGACTGCTCCTTTCATCGCCTTTTTTATCCTTCTCCTTCAGGGCTTCGCGTACTGGAACAAAGGGCGGAGTAAATCCCTTCAACGAATCGCCAAGTGTGCTTGGCAATGCTTGGGCTTCAGCTTCTTCGTTCTTTTCAGCCTCTTTGTTCCTTTTTGCGCCTAAGTATCCATGCTTTCACTAAAATTTAAAATACCTGAAACTTAAGAGTTTTCATCTGATATCTAGACAAAATAAGCATTCGAGGACACTATTCTTATCAAAATAAAGCCCTAAATGAGTCCAATTTGTGGACTCATCAACACCCCCAACTCAAACTTTTTGCTTGTCCTCAAGCAAACTCAAGTTCAGCCGTTCAAAAAGGGTGTCTCAAACAGTGTTACACAAGACACAACCATGAACATACACAACAAGATTCAAATTACTTATGCAAAGATAAACTATGTACTCAAAGATTCAAGTTGTGATAGACCATTACCAGAGATTCTCATACTCGCAATACTTGCTACTTGTGCAAGTTCAAGCCCAACAAAAATGCCAGCACATAAAAGATGATTCCATATTTAAACACAGAAGTTAATCAATTCAAGATCAAGGAATGATTCTATATTCACACACAGAGGTTAATCAATTCAAGATCAGGAATCAGATGCAACGCTCACACTCAAAAAGAGGAACACAATGCATGTTTTTACCTATAGGTTTGCCCTTATTTTCCAATCGACTTTTGATTCGGCTTACTCAAGATCAAAAAGGTTTTTCTAAGGCTTGTAATGGGGCTGAGTGTAAAGGTATGGTCATTTAGGCTCAGTGACTTTTTCCTCGTGGATGCGGTATGGGGCTGAGTGCAAATGTATGGTCATTTAGGCTCAGTGGCTCCTTCTTCGTGGGAGGTGGTATTCTCAAGGAATTCTCTTCTTTTCCTTTATCGATTCTTTTTTCTAGTGCTTCTAAGTCACCGTTTTATTCACCCTAATGTATTGCTGGAAAACCTGATTTCTTTCGTACTTTATTCCACAGTTCTTTTTTTTTTTGGAATTGAATTGAATTGAAGGGTTTCCACTTACGCAATACATAGGTTAGGGGGGATTTTTTCTTGCACTTCTTGACTTTTCCTTTTCCCTTTCACCACACCCCCAACTTAGGCCTAAGTTAGCTATTCGCTAAACCACAACTCAAGAGGATTGTAGGTAGTGGTTCAATAAAGGTCTAGGGTTCATCAATGTTCTTCCAAAGAAAGGTAAGGCTCAAAGGGTGTTCAAAAGAGTTTCACACGCTCACGGGTAGGCCACAAAAGAGGTATATGTCAAATTTGGCTCACACTCTTTAAAATTTCCTAAGATCATATCAATAGGACACCTTTCTAAATCAATCAGACTAACAGGGCAAATTCTAGGTTTATTCATGCAAGTTTCAAAGCAAGCTAATCACACAAGGCATCGACACTTAAACCAAACAAGACTACACACTTTCGCTAGTGTGCAACGGTGATTACAATAAAATCAATTCGATAAATGGCTAGTCACAACAAGATGCAACGAGTTCACATATTGTAATGACCCTCTTGGTCATTTCTGTGTTTTGCCTTCTGTGTGTCGTTTAGAGCGTTCCTGTAGCGACCCCAAGTCATTTATGACTTGCTAGAACTGACAGTTCGGTCACCTGGTCGTTCGTTTGGTCTTGGTTCGAGTTTTGTGTTTTGGATCCTATGAACCTTGAACGATCATTTTCGATCAAAAGTTCGAGAAGATAACATCGGAATCCAATTCTGACGATTCCATCAGCTCCGTAATGGTCATTTTAGTCTAGAAGCATGGTTGACATGACTCCCGAGGTTTTCAGTGTGAGTCGGTGCGATTAGGCGTTTTAACTTTAAGTTTAAGCCTAAGTTTGACTTTGGTCAACATTCTGAGTAAACGCGCTCGGATGAGAATTTCGTCAGCGCGATTAGCTCTGGAATGTCAATTTTGGTCTAGATTGACCCTTCTTTTGTGTTCCGAGGTTTTCGATATCTTTCCGAGCCCTTTTATGGTTTTTGACTTAAAATGGCTTTTGGAAGTGGGACCCACTTTTTATTGAGATGACCTTTGATGGAAATTTTGACTGCGCTGTTAAGTCCGGAATATCGAATTTGGTATGGTTGCATATCTCGTTTGCATGTGCGGGGTTCCGAACGAGTTCGGAGCACCCCGTCGAAGTTTTTAAGTTTGGAAATATTGCAGAAAATCAGCAACATTTTCCAAACCTTCAAACTCTCATAACATTCTCATCTTTTATCCGAATTAGGCAATTCGAAGTGCGGGAGCTTCGTATTTTTGGTGGCTTCACTGTAGAGTTCTTGGAAGTTGTTGTGTGCACGTAATTCGAGGTAATTTCGCGAATAACCTGACTGCAGTTCCTTTTTCGAGCCTTTGTTTTTGGCATTCTTGTTTTGGTCATATCTCTTTCATTTTTAGCTCGGTTTTGGGTGATTCGAAGTCCCACGTATTAAGAATTGTCGAGACTTCGTCGTAGAGTGTTCAAAGAGTGATGGGCACCTTTAGATTCTCATTTATTCTGAGTTCAGACGACTACTATAGGTTTTCTTTTAGTTGATTAAAGTGTGATTTCTTGCTTGTTGGTTTTTGTTGTGTTTGAGCCTCGAATTGTGTTCCATTTTGGAACACAAGTTTGGGGTGCCGTTTAGGGTCTCTTTATGGAGTCAAATTCGGGCAGTTCGGTGCAGGTCCCACGATTCTCATTTTGACTCCAAAATTGACCCATCTCCGTTTGTTGTGATTTTGGTGTCTAAACGACCGTAATAACGTTGTGACTCTATTTTTGACAGCGTGGCAGCGTTTCGAGGTCGTTCGGATAGGGAAAGCTCCAGTAAAGTGATTTGGAGAGCACGTGATCGGCCTTAAGGTAGGCTACGGCTTCCTTTCTTTTAGATTGAGCTTAATTGTGTAAAACATGTCGATTGGAGTGAATTGAGGGTGGGTACCAGTTTACTACCTTACTTTGATTAGATACCTCATGTTATGATCGATTGGCCATAGTTCGGGTATAGTATCATGTTAACTAGTTTAGTAGAGTTGCATGCTTATGTGTTAAATGCTATTGTATGTTTGTATGCTATGTATTGTATGCCTTGTTCATCCTTAACCGTAAGCATGATGTCTTTAGTCTAGGTTAGGCTAGCATCGCCTTAGACTTATGACCCGTGTGGGCTGCATAGCCTTGACTTTTTGCCGACGTCGTTCAGATGACTTAGCTCCTTGTAGACTGGAATAGCAGACTTGAGTCTGATAGTTTGAGCCTTAGATTAGGCGTTATCGCTGCTTGTTGCACTTCTGTATCTTCTCCCTCTCATTCTGCGGTTCCGACGCATTCTCGAAGGTTTGGTGCATCACTAGAGGCGTGGGTTGAGATAGTATAGGCATGGAGCCTTTTCTGTGATCTCTTAGAGTGGACAGCATTTCACGGTAGTTGTTGTTGGATTGGATCCTATTAGAGATACCATCACCCCCGGGGTCGTTCTTTCTAGCTAGGATGGGAACGTATCGCTGGCTGGGTAGACTCGGTGATATCGGCGATCGCCCCCGGGCCTCTCTTTCTAGCTGGGCTGGGAGTGTGCTGCTGGCTGGGTGTCCCCGGGTCGCTCTTTCTAGCTGGGCTGGGAGCATGACTGCATGGTAGGACGACTCGCGATATCTACCTCACTCACGGGTCCCTCTTTCTAGCTGGGCTGGGAGTGGACTGTTTGGTTGGGTGCCCCCTAGGGTCACTCTTTCTAGCTGGGCTGGGAGTG
>NW_006239046.1:87895-88165 GCF_000226075.1 Solanum tuberosum
TATGATAAAAACACATAAAAACCAATATAAAAAGGCCCTAGTTACACACAACTTGTAAATGAAATGTATTAGAAATACCGTAAACTCACGGTATATCTACACCCTCAACTTAAATTCGTTGTTTGTCCTCAATTGACGCACTAAGACTTTTAACGACACTTGTATATAAGCAGACATTCAAGAACAAGCAATCTCATGGCTTTCTATCCCGACTCTCTTTTTGAGTGCAAATATTTTCTCTTAGACTCAACAAGCTAACTCATGCGGATC
>NW_006239046.1:90284-91256 GCF_000226075.1 Solanum tuberosum
GCAGAGCTCGATGCCCCTGCAACTCTCTCACGCACCCTCTGTTGGCGCAACTCTTCGTCTACAATCAAAGCCCTCCTAGCCTCCTTCCCCTACCTACGTTGTCTCTTTTGAGCTTTCTCATCCTCAGTGCGATGAGAACGGTGCCGCTTGCCTTTGGCATGTGTCGATGCAAGCCCCTCCTCGGCGGTCCCACTAAATAGAGCATCCAGCACTGTATCATCAGCCAGTGCAGTAGGTGCAACCTGAGTCTCAACTGAAGGTGCGGCAAGAATGGCATCAACGTCAGTCCGGAGGCTGGCTAAGTCAGCCTGCAAAGCAGATAGATCTATGGCCGGGGATGATCGCTCGAGGACTCGCAACTCAAAGGCATCAAGATGCTTATTAACAGCCTGGACCTTCTGGTCCATCATCCCCTCCATCCTGCGCTCCATTCTAGCCTCGGACTCGGCTATCGACTTTTGCATCCACGGCTGGATGTGATGCAGCAGTGTGGCCATTTGAGCCTCTAACTTTTGTACTCTGGCCAACAGGACAATAGTAGCTCCTAAATGTGGTGTGGATCGGGAAGAGCTAGGAGCCATACTAGCTGCCTGAGATGAGGAGCCCGGGACAGTATCGGTGTGATCTGGGATGCTGAGGTCACCGCCCTGTGCCTGCCCCACTGTGTCTGCAAGATCGGCACTTAAGGAAGGTACCTCAACCTGAGGCTCTCTGCGAGGTGCTGCCACATTTGCCTCATCTCGAATAAGGCCGATGTCCAATGCCCCTGTAGGATGGACTAACTTGTCGCAATGCCAGATCGGCACTCCAGAGTCCCTGCACAAATGAAAAATCAGACATGGGAAGGGGTAAGTAGTGGAGGTCCTGAAGGCCCTCTCGTGAATTTCTGCCAGCAGCATGCGGGCAAAGTCGATCTCGACGCCTGCTACCAATGCTGCAACCATGACCGCTCTGTCCCAAGTGACGTGATTA
>NW_006239046.1:91769-92538 GCF_000226075.1 Solanum tuberosum
ACCCGTGGTAGGACCATAGAGAAAACAGCTGATAGTGGCAGGTGATATGTCCACCGAGCAACCTCAAACCAAAGTGGAATTGAGAGGATCTTGAGCTAGGGGCTTTAACCGCTTGGTAATTGAATCGCGAAGAGTGGCAGCATATGAAGCATAGAATTCCCGCACAATCTCCTCATTATACGTCCCTGGGTCTCGAGCCATCCAGTCACACTTGTGAAGGTTGAATAGCCGGTGAATATCCAGAACAGTGTGCAAGCTCCCCGTGAGGACTCTGCGCTCCTCTGTAATTAGTCGGGCCATCTTCTGTTTGTCGTTTACCATCTTGGCATCCCGATAAATTTGCCATTGGCCTTCTACACACCACCTATTTAGCTCGCCGGCTACTGGAGTGGGGTCATCATTTTGTGGTGCAAGTATGGACTCCGAGCTAGTTGCCTCATCAGACGAGGCTGGTTGGTCATTCTCACCAGATCCTGTGGCTGATTTAGCACTGGACCCTGCAGCATGGGCAGACTCGGATGGTGATATCGTAAAGGATAGGAAGACTCGGAGCCTGAAGGATGGTCAGACTCGGATCCGTACATAGACCCCTCTGAACTGGAAGCAGCCCCAGTTGGTGATCCGATCAGTGTGTGCTTCTCATCAGACTGGGAGACAGTGACTACGTCGGGAAGCACCTTCCGGGGGGTGCCTCAAGGTGCAGTGCGAGAAGTCCTACTGTTGAGAGGAACATATGTTGGATCTGTGTCGGTGTCTGTGTCCTCATCGA
>NW_006239046.1:92603-93929 GCF_000226075.1 Solanum tuberosum
TTGCGGGAGCGATATTAGTGCCCAAGACTAACCATAACTATACCTAGAAAAAGTTGAGAACTATAAACGAACAGTAACAAAGTCCAAAAAAAAAATTTAGACAGAGGCTACAGTGGTCATCCACGGAGGGTACCTACGATCCGTAGACTAATCTACGGTCCGTAGAACTCTTCCGTGGATCAGGGGGCCAACAATATAGGTCGCAGATGGAAACCACGGATGTGCAGAACGGTCCGTAGATTGAACTACGGACCGTAGTCCACATTCGTGGTTTCACATTTGGTGAAATTTTTCATGCGCATCCGGTCACGAACCACATCTACGGTCCGTAGATGGGTCTACGGTCCGTAGATGGGTCTACGGTCCGTAGATGGGTCTACGGTCCGTAGATGGGTCTACGGTCCGTAGATGGGTCTACGGTCCGTAGATGGGTCTACGGTCCATAGATGGGTCTACGTTCCGTAGACGGGGTATCGTGGATGCCATTTGTGCCAGGTTTCAGCCATTCTTTACTTCTGAGCATACACATTTGGCCTTATTTTTCAACATTAACGAAGTTTTATCATACATTTCAACATTCAATTATGCTAACTCTTCATTCTTAAGATTTCGACTGATCATTTTACCAAACTAATTTAGACTAGTGGTGGAACCCTAAATGGAAACTAACATATAGATTTATGATCACATACAATAAATCTACACAAGCACTATCTATCGTTCCAAGGGCATTGTAATTTTCAAGTTTATCATGCAATTTCATCTAACAATTACCCAAGGTCAAGACCCAACTCCCGACTTTCTATATTCAATCTATGAATCGAGATTCAAAGTGAGGGGAAAGTCTATTACCTTACAAGCAACGAGGAGTGGGGTTGATTGTGTGACGACACTAAGCTTAGCAAGACCAAAGAATCAACTCTTCGTTACTAACCAAACACCGAACTAACCAAACACCGGACCCTTTTTATGGAATATGCAATGAGTTGTATTTGAAATGGAAGGGAATTTGGGAATTATGGAAGGGATGATCTTATGGGGGAGTTATGGAGTGAATTAGGGAGGTTATGGGATGATGGAAACGGTTTTGGGAGTAATGGAGGGAAGTGGAATGGTTTAAACATGGGTTTTTTTTTTTAATAGGGGGTCTGGGTCGGGTCAGACAGCCTTAGGGTTTGGACTCACGAGACCCCGTCTACGATCCGTGAGTCCATATACGGTCCGTAGATCTCTTTAACTTAGAAAAATTTAGAAGCTTACCTGGGATCTACGGACACCATCCACGGTCCGTGAGTTAAACGACGGACCGTCGATGGGCTCCGTAGA
>NW_006239046.1:93946-94115 GCF_000226075.1 Solanum tuberosum
TGATGGGGTCTGTAGACCTCTGCACCAGACCATTTTCTGAAGAATTTTCATAGTGTACCTGCATATGTAGAAAACATTAGGCTATTCTTTTTACATTTCCTGGACACTTTTTAGACACGGACCCTATTCTAATTCTAGCCAACACTAGTACAAAACTAAAACAACTATC
>NW_006239046.1:95297-95627 GCF_000226075.1 Solanum tuberosum
ATGCATAAAAATTTTCCTTTGGTGAAAAGACAAATTGAGGGGCACAATATCGCTTGCCAAATAATTAGCAAAGTCTACACACCAAGGATTCAAATCATGAGAAGCAGCAAATACCTCTTCATCTGGAAAAGCATCATTAATTTCAGCCTTATCCCCAAGCTTCAGCATCGCCTCTTCCTCTAATCTGGACAAGTGATCGGCAACTTGATTTTCGGTCCCCTTCTTATCTTTTACCACAAAATCAAACTCTTGCAACAACAATACCCATCTAATCAATTTTGGTTTTGCATCCATTTTCGCCATCAAATACCTCAATGTAGAATGGTCAAG
>NW_006239046.1:100844-101350 GCF_000226075.1 Solanum tuberosum
AGGTCCATTGACGGTCCGTAGGTGATGACCGTAGATCAGCAGGAACGGTATGGAAGACAAGTCAGGGAAATTTGACCAAGTGTGGAACCACGGTGGCCATTGACGGTCCGTATATTGATCTACGGACCATACTGTAGATCCGTAGATTGTTGCTGTGAGGGTTCCAGTACCTGATTTTTGAAAAATTCCAAGTATGGAGCTACGGACTTGCAGTACGGACCGTAGATCAATCTACGGTCCATCGCTCCCCTCCGTACCTCCACACTTAGACTCTTCAAAAATTAGGTACTGGAACCTCGCGGTATCAATCTACGGATCAACAGTACGGTCCGTAGATCAATATACGGACCGTCAATGGCCACCGTGGTTCCACACTTGGTCAGATTTCCCTGATTTGTCTTCCATACCTTGCCTGCTGATCTACGGTCATCACCTACGGACCGTCAATGGACCTACGGTCGGTAGATCACCTCCGTGAATGCCCTTTTTCTGCATTTCTTTCAGCT
>NW_006239046.1:101704-107710 GCF_000226075.1 Solanum tuberosum
TTTTCATTGCTTAGACTCTCCAAACTAGACTCTAGGATCACTATAGGACTTTCTTGGTTTGTAACGTAGGCTCAGGGTCAGGTGTGGTACATTTGGGTACTGTTTAGTGACTTTCTGCCCTCCTTGACATTACACTAGACTTTCAACCTCTTTTTTTCCCTATTTTAGACATCCTACCGTTTTACCTTCTTTCCCTTGATTTTCTTCAACCACGGATGTGACTTTAGATTTTGTAGCTCTTTTTACTTTTATTTTATTTTTCTTTTAGCTTTCAACAAGTCACATCCCTCTTTTTTTTCTTTTTTTCTTTTTTTTCTACATCACTCTTTTCATACCCATTTTTCTTTCAGTTTCCTCTTTCATAGCCACCCTCAACTTATGGGTTTTCCATTAGTTGAGGTGCACAATACCCGATGTCAGGTCAGGGCCAAGATTGAAGTTACTTTGTACATTAGCCACCCTCAACTTAGGCTTTTGACCTAAGTCAAAGTGCACATGTCCAAGGAGGGACCGGGGCCGAACATAGTAGATTATGGGAAAGTGAGTTCAGGGTTTAGAAAGAAATGGTTTAATTTTAGACTTGTACTCTTTATTAGATTTTGGGACTTGTACTCTTTATTAGATATCTATGTACTAGTGACTTCCCGTTTCTGGGAGGGATTTCTGTAAATATTTATTTTAGGTTGCTTCCGCCTTGTTATTCTTGTTTAGATTGTTGTTTTCACTAGTTTCTGCCCTTTCGCTCATTGCTTGATGTTCTGGATTATGGGTTGGCTTACCTACTGGTAAGGTATAGTAGGTGCCATCATGACTCGAGAAATCGGGTTGTGACAAATATTGTCTATACAACTTCATTTGGCCTCATCGTTGCCGTACTTTCATGTTCGTTCAATTGAGAGCACTATTCAAGTCATCGATATTGATCGAAATCGAGAATCAATTTTTTGTGAAAAAATAGCCACATTCAACTAACGATGGGTGGCAAAAATGTGCGAAAAACTCAAAAAATTTCGAAAGGGTCAAAGTTATTTTACAATTAAACCCAAAAAAGAGCCATGAGCTCGAACATCCACGAAAAGCAGTGTAAACACAATTTTCAACAGAACAACCCAAATATATACAAAACACGAATCACAAATAACACACAAAAGGTGAGCCTCACCCCACCACAAATAAAAGTGTTTGTCCTCAAATGCAAATAATACAAAATCCAAAAGGCAAAGTAAAAAAAGACAAGACATAGAAAGAGGTAAAGAGGGATCCTGTCTATGCAGTCTCTCTATCTGCCGGGACATTCGATGCATTTTCCTGAAGTAAAACCATAGTCCCCGGAGTATTGTTGTTTTAGTCCTCGTTGTTTGCCTTTGCCATGGCCTCTACAGCAAGATTGGCTGCAATCATCTAATCTATCTCCTGAGCTGCTCCGAAGGCCCGTATTGCATTAACAAAACTTCGAGCCCATGAAGGTACATTAGGGTCGATGGGAATTCATCTCTTTGCTCTAGCTTCATTGGTATATTTCCTTTATCTGGCTAGCTCTGCTTTCCTTTTGTCTTTCTTGAACTCTCGTGTTCTTATGTGCCTGGGTGGATCACTTCTCCCTGCGACTTTTGATCTAGCCATCATTGCAAATACTTCGAGGATAAGTTAGATAGCACGTCAAATAGGAGAGAAATGGTGTTTCTGGGTGTGGAATCGCTTTGCCAAGCTAGTTGGCGAAGTACTTATCAAGTTAGGCCAATTGTTGAAAGTGATGTACAACTGATACAAAGGCGCAGACAAAGGGCGAGCAAGGGATCTTTCGGCGAGTCGCCGAATACATTTTGCTAATTAAACTGACCGTCGAAAGTCACAGAATGATCAATAAATAAAGTATTCAGTTAAAGGCGGAATGGGGACGTTAGGCGAACCGCCGAGCAGTTCGGTGGATTTTGTTCATCTCGTTGATCAGCTCAACGTGTCTAGTTTCAACCCATCCTTTCAAATTTCACCCCGCAACCCCAGATAGTGCAACTTTGCTTATATAACTCGATTTCAACGAAAACCCAAAGAAACTTCTATTCTCACCACTTAACAGTTCACTTCAAAGCAAAGCTAAGTGGTAGTCCCTCAAATCATGCAGAAAATATCAAGTCTTAATCGATAATAAATACAATCCTAGTGACTCAGAGACTCAACAGAGATTTTCTACTGTCAGTGATTATGCAAATAAGAAAAAAGTTTGATCAAATAACTGAGGAGTTTGATTACCAACCTTTGATGAAGAATTAGATAGTACTGGCTTGCTAGGGAGCAATTTGATCCTAATCCGAGCACAATTTGACACGTAAATGTAACACCCCAAAAATTCTATGACTTAAGTTAGAGCCTCACCTTATGAATAATGACTTAAAAATAGTTAAAATGATGTTTCTAAACCTAAATTGATGCAATTGACTTGGTTTGTAGGAGTAAAAGTCTAAACGTCAAGAAACAACCACGACGTTCGGAAACTAGGGAAGAATGTGTTCTAGTGTGTCCTTAGGTTTTGGGCAGGTTTGGGCGTGTCGTATCATGGTATAATCATGTAAAAAGGTTTAAATTAGATAAATATATGTTTATAGGGTCAAAAAGTTTGAATACGACTCCCTGGGGCCACCCTAAGGGACCCCGAGGAGGACCCCAACCTTGGCCAAGCAAGCTTCCAAGGCAGCTTGAAAATTGCACTTGGAGGGAATAGGTCCGCGTTGCGGACTAGCTCCCCAAGGAGAAAAAAAAATTATTTCACGACGCGGTCGTGTCGTGGAATATACTGTCTCGAAATTTAATTCCAAATATCTTCAAGGATCAGCTCCATGTCGCGGACTTATTCCGCGATGAAAATGCAGAAATTCAGAAATTGATTTTTACTTCATTAATGAGTCCAACTAAGTGAGGGGTATTTAGGGTACTTTAGGGGACGTGTATATAATGATTTTGAAGTAAATTTACCTCACTTTTATCACTCAAAACACAAAAACCCCAAAGATCAAAACCTAAAGTTCCTCCTTCTCTCTACTCTTTCTCTTTTCTCAAGAACTCCATTGAAGAAGATTGGAGCTTCAAGAAGAAGACCAACTCTCCAAGGTTTCAACTCGGATTTTCGTGGTTAATTCATCAATAAGGTATGGTTACTTATCACTCTCGGGATTCCTTCCCCAAGAGGCCCCTTCAAGATGAATTTCAAAATCTCTAATTTCTAGGTTTCAACCCAAAACGTGGATCTTCTTTCTAAAGTGAAATTGATGTTATAAACTGACTTTGATTGATGTTATATGAACAATTATAGATGAATTTATGTTGTATTGGTGGCTTCTTGAAGAATTCCCCATGAGACCCATGTTTCTCCTTCTTTTCCTAATTCTAACCCTAGTTTGTGTTGGATATTGATTGAAGGCGATGAATTGAATGTGATGTTATGTAATTCATGTTTGTATGATGATTCTACCCTAGGTTATGTATAATTTCTATGATATTAGGGTTGAATCTTTGAATGAAGCCTTAAAGGCTATGAAGGGAATATGTTAATTGCTTATATTGATGTTGATTATGTTATTACTTCATATATTACCTTGTATTATGTATTGGTTATGAATTGTTTGGTAATTAAAGTATGAATGTCCCATGAAGGGAAAGAAGGTATGAAGGTTGGTTCTTCTTTGAACTCAAGTATGAAAGGCGAATTACTTAGATTGTAATTATGCTATACCTAATGTGTTGTTGTGGTGTTGATAACCTAGTTTCCTCATCCTTAACCCTCTACACTTGAATTAGCTATGACGTATGTATGTATGTTATAGTATGGTATGATTGCTATATGATTGAAAGGTAGTACTCATGATTATAATGTAATGTAAAGTGAAAGGTTTACTCACTTGTTAAGTGTTTCTAAAGTGAGGATTGTTATTCACTTATGAACACATATGAGCTATTACGGTAAGATGTCTACATAAGAGTCTAGTAAAGGCTAATGTGAACTTATGTGATGACTAAAGATGTTTACTAAAGGGAATTAAATGCTTACCACCGAAAGGGCATGTAAATGAGATAGGGGTCTCATGTTTAGTAAGTTAGGGTTTCTCGAAGCAATCTCTTTGACCCTTAACTATGTGCCCACATAGGACTCTAGCTTAGTGGATCCACCTAGATAGCTATGTATGAATGGTTACACCACGCCTTAGGCAAGTGTTAACCCTCTCTTTTCGGTGTGGGAGTAGAACACCGGATTCCATGTAGCTCTCATGGTCTATGTCGATAATTGTAATATTTTCCTAATGTAAAAGTAAATGAAGGTATGAAAGGTGTGAACTCTTATTAGGGCTTTCTTAAGGATTTCTACATAGTGTAAGGCAGGGTATGGGACTTCTCTTGCACATTGCACTTGTGGGATCTTAAGAGATGGTTGTAGTAGTGTTCTCTTATTATTATGATGATTATGACTTATGTATGTTGAAGCTATGTTATGTATGATCATTATGAATATGGTAAGTTATGATGAAATATGATCTTATGAATGTATGCATGAAGTGGGTTGCTTAATGTGATACTTGGCTTTGAATAGGGTTATGGGGTTCTATTCTTGGGTTGTCTACATGTTGGGATGATATTATATTGTTTGTACTATGATGCTTACTTTGTGTGCATATTGGATTTACTTGGCAAAAAGCATGATTTGAATAAAATGTCCTTTTATGCAAGTATCAATGGTTTTTATGCATAGTAGTCATACTTAGTACGTGTGTTGTACTAACCCATATTTTCTCCCTTTTCCCCAAACATTTAGGTTCGGGCCGTTGAGGATTCAAGCTTAATTCTCAAGACACTTGGAGTTGCTTCCCCAAGTTGGTGAGTCCTCAAGTCCGAGGACAAGACCCTATGATCTAGCTTCTATGTTTAGTTCTTTGCTTATGTTGAAAGACATTGTTGCACTTTCCTAGTTCTATACTTCTTATTGATGTAAGGGCTAAGTCCCATTTTCGATACTCCTACGTCTAGATTGTACATTGTGACGAAGTTAGATTCTATTTTTCATATATGAAGTGAAGTTGAACTTCAAAAGTAAAAGTTTTAAATTTTTCGCAATTTTTATTCTATGATACATGCTATGACGAATGCTAAGGGATTGTATAAGACCTCTTCAAGGTCGAATACGCCGGTAATGACTAGGGGGTGCTCTCGGGTCATTACAAACTTGGTATCAGAGCATAAGGTTGAGAATAATGTAGGATTCATGTCACAAGATACCACGTCGAGTGTGAGGAGAATGTGAATGAGGCGGTTCCCCCTCAAGCTCCTCAAAACCCTTAAGTTCCTATTGAAGGAGGGGCTATGTCTAATGTTGAAATAAGGTTGGCTATTCATAATTTCACTCAAGTGTTGACCACTCCAGTTGTTAGGGATGCTAGGGTGCAACTGAACCCAATGCTAGCACTACCGCTTCTAGGATAAGAGATTTCACAAGGATGAATCCCCCTACTTTCTTTGGCTCCAAAGTGGAAGAAGATCCACAAGGGTTCATTGATGAAGTGTTTAAAGTTCTAGAGGATATGGGTGTGTCTTCTCAAGAAAAGGCGGAGTTAGCCGCCTATCAACTCAAAGATGTGGCACAAGTGTGGTATGAACAATGGAAGGAGGGAGACCTATTAGAGAGGGTCAGATAAGTTGGGCTACATTCAAGATGACTTTTCTTGATAGGTTTTTCCCCTTGTAACTAAGGGAGAGGAAAATGCAAGAATTCATCAACCTCCGTCAAGGGGGTATGAGTGTGAAGGAGTATGGCCTCAAGTTCACTCAATTGTCCAAGCATGCTCCTACTTTGGTGTCGGATTCTAGAGCTACAATGAACAAATTTGTTATGGGGGTATCCGATCTTGTGGTGAATGAATGTAGGTCGGCTATGCTAATCCCAAGCATGGACATTTCTCGTCTTATGGTTCATGCCGAACAAATTGAGGAGCAAAAGCTTAAGCAAGTTGGTAGAGAATTGAA
>NW_006239046.1:108891-113015 GCF_000226075.1 Solanum tuberosum
ACTTTTGTTTATTGATTACTTACTGAATTATTACAATTTGTTTCACAAATCCCCCCTTTTTATTTCTTGTTTCTGGAAGTACTTTGGCTAATTGAATATAATTGTTGGTTAAAGTAAAGTCTAAACCATTTTCCTCGTGGGATCGACCCCAACCTACAAGTTGGGTTCTTTACTTGATAACGATCACTTATACTTCTTTAGGGAGGTGTAATTTGAGCATATCAACGTCCTCCTAACACTCCAATGGTCAACAAAGGTAAAGTGTCTACCTCCAAGCCTCAAGAAGCAAGAGGTGGTGGTCCTTATGTTGAGAAGCCTATTTGCACAAAGTGTAGTCGAAAACATGAAGGCAAGTGCCTAGTTGGCACAGGTAATTGCTATGGTTGTGGTAAGAGCGGCCACATGAGGAGGGACTGCCATATGCTAAAGGCTCAGGGAAGGGAAAATGCTCAAGCACAAGCAAGTGGCCCAAAACCCGATGCTTCTAAGAAGAATCGTTTCTATGCTCTCCAATCCCGAGGTGATCAAGAGAGCTCTCTAGATGTTGTGACCGGTATGCTACAAGTATTTTCAATTAATGTTTATGCATTGTTGGATCTCAGTGCCACTTTGTCTTTTGTAACCCCTTTAGTGGCTATGAAGTTTGATATGCTTCCCGATGTCTTAGATGAACCCTTTTGGTTTCTACCCGGTGGCTGATTCCATAGTTGCTAAAAGAGTTTATAGGGGTTGTCCCATATCATTTCCCAATAGAGTCACTTTGGTTGATTTGGTGGAACTTGATATGTTAGACTTTGATGTTATATTGGGGATGGATTGGCTTCATGCTTGTTTTGCGTCCATAGATTGTAGGACCCGAATTGTGAAGTTTCAATTTCCTAATGAACCCACTTTAAAATGGAAGGGAGGAAATTCCTTTCCTAAGGGAAGGATCATTTCATGTCTAAAAGCTTGTAAGTTGATTTCTAAGGGTTGTCTCTATCATATTGTGAGGGTCAAGAATCTTGAGTCCGACATTCCTCCTTTGGAGTCGGTCCCCATGGTGAAGGATTTTCCAGAAGTCTTTGCCGATGACTTACCCAAGATTCCTCCCGAACGGGAAATAGATTTCGACATAGATTTATTGTCGGATACACAACCCATTTCAATCCCTCCTTACCGGATGGCCCCGGTGGAGTTGAAGGAATTAAAAGCTCAACTCAAAGATTTGTTGGATAAGGGTTTCATCCAACCTAGTATATCTCCTTGGGGTGCACCGATATTATTTGTGAAGAAGAAGGATGGATCTCTCCGTATGTGTATTGATTACCAACAATTAAATAAGGTGACCACTAAGAATAAGTATCCACTCCCTAGGATTGATGACTTATTTGATCAACTTCAAGGAGCGAGTTACTTTTCAACAATTGATTTGAGGTCGGGTGTTATCACCAACTTAGGGTGAGAGGTGTTGATGTTTCGAAAATAGCCTTCCGAACAAGATATGGTCATTTTGAGTTCTTAGTGATGTCCTTTGGTCTTACAAATGCCCTGGCGGCTTTCATGGACCTTATGAATCGTGTGTTTAGAAATTATCTAGACTCATTTGTTATTGTCTTTATTGATGACATCTTGATATACTCTAAAAGTGAGGATGATCACACGAATCATTTGAGGATAGTCTTGCAAGTCCTCAAAGATCACCAACTCTATGCTAAGTTTAGCAAGTGCGAGTTTTGGCTAAGATCGGTCGCTTTCCTTGGTCACATTGTTTCTAGTGAGGGTAAAGAAGTTGATCCAAAGAAAACCGATGCGGTCAAAAGTTGGCCTAGACCTTTGAGTCCTTTCGACTTCCGAAGCTTTTTGGGTTTGGCCGGTTACTACCGAAGGTTTGTTGAGGGATTTTCATCTATTGTATCTCCATTAACGGCCTTAACTCAAAAGAAGTCCAAGTTCGAATGGTCGGAATCTTGTGAAAAGAGCTTCCAATTGTTGAAAGATAAGCTCACCTCCACTCCGATTTTGACCTTATCGGAGGGCACCGAATGGTTTGTAGTATATTGTGACGCTTCCCGAGTGGGTTTGGGTTGTGTCCTCATGCAGCATGGTAAGGTTATAGCCTATGCCTCGAGACAACTCAAGGTGTATGAGAAGAATTATTCAACTCATGACCTTGAGCTAGCGGCCGTAGTCTTTGCTTTAAAGATTTGGAGACACTATCTCTATGGGGTACATGTGGATGTGTTTACCAACCACAAGAGTCTTCAATATGTTTTTAGCCAAAAAGAATTGAATCTCTGACAAAGGAGGTTGTTGGAACTCTTGAAAGATTATGATATGAGTGTCCTTTACCACCCTGGAAAAGCAAATGTGGTTGCGGATGCTTTGAGTCGTGTATCTATGGGTAGTGTGTCACATGTGGAAGAAGAGAAAAGGGAGTTAGCTCGTGATGTACATAGGCTAGCCCAGTTGGGTGTCCGACTTGAAGATTCCCCAAAAAAAGGAGGTGTCATGGTCCGTCCTAATTCCGAGTCATCGGTTGTTGTTGACGTGAAGTCTAAGCAACATCTTGACCCTATTTTGATGGAACCAAAAGAGTCGGTTCTCAACAAAGGAATAGAAACTTTCTCTCAAGGAGAAGATGGGGTGCTTAGGCACCAAGAAAGGTTATGTGTGCCGGATGTGGATGGCCTGAGAGAAATAATCTTAGAGGAGGTCCATGGTTCTCGATACTCCATCCATCCGGGAGCCACCAAAATGTATTGTGACTTACGTGAGATTTATTGGTGGAACGGAATAAAAAGAGACATAGCAAATTTTGTGGCTAGGTGCTCAAATTGACAACAAGTCAAAGCCAAGCACCAAGGACCGGGAGGTCTAACTCAAGATATTGATACCCTCACTTGGAAGTGGGAAGAGGTCAATATGGACATCGTGGTAGGTTTGCCTCGAACCAATAGGCAACATGACTCCATTTGGGTCATTGTGGATAATTAGACTGAATCAGCCCATTTCCTTCCCGTCAAGGTTTCTTATTCGGCGGAAGATTATGCTAAGTTGTACATTAAGGAGATTGTGAAGTTGCATGGGTCCCCATTGTCGATTATTTCGCTTTGAGGTGCCCAATTTACTTCCCATTTTTGGAGGTCTTTCCAAAGTGGGCTTGGTACTAAAGTGAAACTTAGTACGGCATTTCACCCTCAAACGGATGGTCAAGCGAAACACACCATCCAAACCCTATAGGACATGTTGAGAGCGTGTGTCGTTGACTTCAAAGGTAATTGGGATGACCACCTACCTTTGATAGAATTTTCCTACAACAATAGCTACCACTCGAGTATTGCTATGGCACCCTTTGAAGCACTTTATGGTAGAAGGTGTCGATCTCCGGTTGGGTGGTTTCAAGTGGGTTAATTTGCTCTTCTTGGTCCCGAGGTAGTCTATGAGGCTACGGAAAAAGTTTGACTTATAAGGGATAGGTTGAAAATGGTTCATAGTCGGCAAAAGTCTTATGCCGATAATAGAAAGAGAGATCTAGAATTTGAAGTAGGTGATTGGGTCTACTTGAAGATCTCACCCATGAAAGGGGTGATGAGATTTGGTAAGAAGGGGAATCATAGCCCCCGGTATGTTGGGCCTTATGAGATCTTGAAGCATGTCAGAAAGGTAGCTTATGAGTTGAAATTTCCCATCAAATTGGCCCCGGTTCACCCGGTGTTCCGTATTTCTATGTTAAAGAAGTGTATAGGTGACCCGGTGTCCATTCTCCCTCTAGAAGGTTTAGGGGTGAATGAGAACCTTTCTTATGAAGAGGTTCCGGTCGAAATCTTAGATCGTCAAGTTAAGAAGTTGAGAAATAAAGAGGTTGCCTCCGTAAAAGTCCTATGGAGAAACCACCTAGTTGAGGGTGCAACATAGGAGGCCAATGCCGACATGAAGTCCTGCTACCCTCATCGTTTTCCTCCTACTCTTAACCAAAGTTGAGGTTAGTAGTCTCTCTTAATTAGGTATAAATTAAAAATCATGTGTATTGATGATTATGACACGATTTCCTTGTACGTGCATATTTTTGTGAAAATTCATGCTTAAGTTGTATTTTGAGTTTTCATGAATTTTGTTTCTCATGATTGAAATTGCACCCATAG
>NW_006239046.1:113431-117524 GCF_000226075.1 Solanum tuberosum
TCGTATGATGGTATAATCTGGTGAAAAGGTTTAAAATAGGTAAATATATGTTTATAGGGTCAAAACGTTCGAATACGACTCTCTGGGCCACCTTAAGGGACCCCGAGGAGGACCCCAACCGTGGCCAAGCAAGCTGCCAAGACAGCTTGCAAATTGCAATTGGAGGGAATAGGTCCACGTCGCGGACTAGCTCCCCCAAGGAGAAAAAAAATTATTTCACGACGCGGTCGTGTCGTGGACTCTACTGTCTCGAAATTTAATTCCAAATATCTTCAGGGAACAGCTCCGCGTCGCGGACTTGTTCCGCGATGAAAATGCAGAAATTCAGAAATAAATTTTTACTTCATTAAAGAGTCCAACTAAGTGAGGGATATTTAGGGTACTTTAGGGGACGTGTATATAATGATTTTGACGTCAATTTACCTCACTTTTATCACTCAAACACAAAACCCCAAAGATCAAAACCTAAAGTTCCTCTTTCTCTATTCTCAAGAACTCCATTGAAGAAGATTAGAGCTTCAAGAAGAAGACCAACTCTCCAAGGTTTCAACTCGGATTTTCGTGGTTAATTCATCAATAAGGTATGGTTACTTATCACTCTCGGGATTCCTTTCCCCAAGAGGCCCCTTCAAGATGAATTTCAAAATCTCTAATTTCTAGGTTTCAACCCAAAAACGTGGATCTTCTTTCTAAAGTGAAATTGATGTTATAAACTGACTTTGATTGATGTTATATGAACAATTATGGATGAATTTATGTTGTATTGGTGGTTTGTTGAAGAATTCCCCATGAGACCCATGTTTCTCCTTCTTTTCCTAATTCTAATTGTAGTTTGTGTTAGATATTGATTGTAGGCTATGAATTGAATGTGATGTTATGTAATTCATATTTGTATGATGATTCTACCCTAGGTTATGTATAATTTCTATGAAATTAGGGTTGAGTCGTTGAATGAAGCCTTAAAGGCTATGAAGGGAATATGTCAATTGCTTATATTAATTCTTTGAATGAAGCCTTGAAGGCTATGAAGGGAATATGTCAATTGCTTATATTGATGTTGATTATGTATTACTTCATGAATTTCCTTGTATTATGTATTGGTTATGAATAAATTGGTAATTGAAGTATGGATGTCCCACGAAGGGCAAGACGGTATGAAGGTTGGTTCTTCTTTGAACTCAAGTATGAAAGGTGAATTACTTAGATTGTAATGATGCTATACCTAATGTGTTGTTGTGGTGTTGATGACCTAGTTTCCTCATCCTTAACCCTCTACACTTGAATTAGCTATGAAGTATGTATGTATGTTATGGTATGATGGCTATATGATTGAAAAGTAGTTCTCATGATTATAATATAATGTAAAGTGAAAGGTTAACTCACTTGCTAAGTGTTTCTAAAGTGAAAGGATTGTTACTCACTTATGAAAACATATGAGCTATGATGGTAAGATGTCGACATAATAGTCTAGTAAATGCTAATGTGAACTTATGTGATGACTAAAGATGATTACTAATGGGAATTAGATGCTTAGCACCGAAAGGGTATTTAAATGAGATGGGGGTCTCACGTTTAGTAAGTCCGGCTCCCCACATGGGTTTCCTCTCGTTTAGCAAGTTCGGATTACCCACGATATGTGTTGTTTCATGAGATGGAAAACCCCACGTTTAGTAAGTTAGGGTTTCTAGAAGCAATCTCTTTGACCCTTAACTATGTACCCACATAGAACTCTAGCTTAGTCGATCCACCTAGATAGCTATGTATGAATGGTTACACCACACCTTACGCAAGTGTTAACCCTCTCTTTTCGATGTGGGAGTAGAACACCGGATTTCATGTAGCTCTCATGGTCTATGTCGGTTATTGCAATATTTCCCTAATGTAAAAGTAAATGAAGGTATGAAAGGTGTGAACTATCACTAGGGCTTTCTTAAGGGTTTCTACGTAGTGTAAGGGAGGGTATGGGACTTCTCTTGCACATTGTACTTGTGGGATCCTAAGAGATGGTTGTAGTAGTGTTTTCTTATTATTATGATGATTATGACTTATGTATGTTGAAGTCATGTTATGTATGATCATTATGAATATGGTAAGTTATGATGAAATATGATCTTATGAATGTATACATGAAGTGGGTTGCTTAATGTGATATTTGTCTTTGAATAGGGTTATGGAGTTCTATTCTTGGGTTGTCTACATGTTGGGATGATATTAAGTTGGTTGTACCATGATTCTTACTTTGTGTGCATATTGGATTTACTTGGTAAAAAGCATGTTTTGACTAAATGTCCTTTTATGCATGTTTCAATGGTTTTTATGCATAGTAGCCATACTTAGTACGTGTGTTGTACTAACCCATATTTTCTCCCTTTCCCCAAACATTTAGGTTCGGGCCGTTGAGGATTCAAGCTTACTTCTCAAGACACTTGGAGTTGCTTCCCCAAGTCCGAGGACAAGACCCTATGATCTAGCTTCTATGTTTAGTTCTTTGCTTATGTTGAAAGACATTATTGTACTTTCCTATTTCAAGACTCCTTATTGATGTAAAGGCTAAGTCCCATTTTCGATACTTCTATGTCTAGATGGTACATTGTGACGAAGTTAGAATCTGTTTTTCATATATGAAGTGAAGTTGAACTTCCAAAGTAAAAGTTTTAAATTTTCCGTGATTTTATTCTATGGTACATGCATTGACGAATGCTAAGGGATTTTATAGGACCTCTTTAAGGTCGAATACGCCGGTAACGACTAAGGGGCGCTCTCGGGTCGTTACAGTAAAATATTCTAAAAGTACGAGAAATATAATTACTAAAGTGTGAGTGTGAGTTTCTGAAATGGGACAAAGTGAAAGAAAGTGAATGAAATGGAACTTTTAAACCTGTGGCTTGTGACCGTCCAGTTTCTGCTCATTCGGCGATGTTAGTCGATCTCGCTCAATCATTCGGTGAAACGCTGAATATCTAATGTCCTCGCCGAATATAACAGAGTTTTCAGTTTAGGTGAGCAATGCATTGGCGATCTTTATCGAGATCGCCAATTGGATTGGCGATGCACCGACAAAATTCATACTCCGCCGAGTTTTACAGAATCAACCTTTAAGATGTATTGCGTCAAATGGTGGGAATGATTGGGTGCGCCGAACTCGTCGGTGATCCGCCAAACTGAACTGTTGCTCACCTCCATACATCATTCAAGCACTTTCCTTACTCAATCTGTACTAACAGCACACTATTATTTTATCAAGATAACAAAAAAAAATGAGTAAATGGTTTTGGATTGCCTCCCAAACAGCGCCTTATTAACGTCGTGGCTCGACGCAAGTTAACCTTTAGACCTCACTCTTTGGGTTAGCCATAGTGTCA
Organism: Solanum tuberosum; assembly: GCF_000226075.1. Classification (NCBI taxonomy): domain Eukaryota; kingdom Viridiplantae; phylum Streptophyta; class Magnoliopsida; order Solanales; family Solanaceae; genus Solanum; species Solanum tuberosum. The sequence continues at coordinate 116,794 of NW_006239046.1, forward strand.
CTAGGCAAACCCCCTTGTTGTCTTGGATTGAGATGAGACGAGATATGACCCATTTGGGTCTCTAACTGTTTGATTGAAACTGAATGAGAGGTGACAGTCTGGCTGAGGGTAGACACGTCTTCTTTCATACCTTTTAGCATTTTGTCTGACCCTTTAACTTTGTTTAGGATACGCGAGAGCATATCCTAAGACCTACCACCTTCCGAATCCTTGGGCTTCTGACGCTCGTGAGGAGGCACATATTTATCCTTCTCCCCATCCTTCCAATTTGGATTACGGTCCCTCCATTCACGATCTCGATCTTTCCAGCCTTCGTTTCTAACCCATCCTTGATTACCACCCTGCCTTGGGTAATTTGAACGGTAGCCCCCGCCTTGGTTAGCTAGGAAATTTACTTTCTCGTCATACATGGCTTCAAACTTTATCTCCTCAGGATTCGCACCCCCAACTCCCACAGCATTGACACCACGGGCACCACCCCCCATGACATTTTTAGATAAAATGTCAAGCTGCGTCATTTTTGTGCTATTCCTAGGGCGGGAAGAAGATAAGAAATGCCATGATCTTGGCCATATTTTGGTCTCTCTCATTATCTTTTTCAACCTGCTCCTTGGATAGCTGAAATGTGACCGGTGAGACATGGTCTTCGCGAGTGTACCACGCCCTGTTGATGGTTGGCATGCCATCGAGAAGTTGAGTTGCTACTGCATATGGTTGCTGCATTAAGCCTC
>NW_006239046.1:117671-118455 GCF_000226075.1 Solanum tuberosum
CGACACCTCCCATGAGATGTGGATCATTGATGTTGGGCTCTTGGACATCGTTGAGGTTACCAATGTCGTCCTGATGGCCCACTTGGCTCCCATTTCTACCATTAAGACTCATGCTTTCTGAAATGTTTACACAATCAACAGAACAAAACTAAAATTAAATTAGTGAACTACAACTAAGAAGAACAAAAATTCTACTAATCTAAAAATTCTCAAATAACACCACTCCCCGGCAGCGGTGCCATTTTGACGCTTATCGTGACCAACGACACTAACCTACGGTATGAGTGTCTACGATCTTCGACAATATAATAACCCAACTAAAGGTTGGGGTCGTGTCCCAAGGAAATGGTTTGAGAATGATAGAAAGTAAATTAAGCTCTAACTAGTCGTAGCTAAAGATATTAATGAGTAAAAACATAGTAAATAAAACGTGGTGACACAAAAGTGTCAAATAACGATTTGGGGGTTTTGTCACAATTAGAAAAAATAGCAAAAATTAACAAGAAAATCAAGTATGGGGAAATGTTCTTGGGGTGTGACCGCAATACAAGTTGAGATAAGTAGTTGGGTACATGCTTTTGAAAGGAAATTTGTAAGATGATAGTGACTAGGCTAAGCTTTAAATGGAAATAAGTTCCCTCTCGGGTAACTTACTCCGTTTCAAATGTGTTCCTCTCGGACACCCATTTGCCGCATGAAGACCAGCCTACGCCTTACCCCACTCACTCTCTCGAGCTGAATGTTAGGATATTGGACTAGGGCTCACCCTATCGAGCTGAACCTC
>NW_006239046.1:118925-168003 GCF_000226075.1 Solanum tuberosum
CTCTCCAAACTTGAGAGAAAAATATCCAAAAAGTACTATTCTTTTCTGGAAATTAAAATAAATGTTCGGGACTCTAAAATTAATAATAAGTTCAGTATTTATAGACTTCAGAAAATAGCGCTGGCGGATCTTTCGGCGAAGTTAGTCGATATCGTCGAATGACTTCGGCGATTCGCCATTCGTCTGTCTCATCGCCGTTTCATGCTTGCCTTCCGCATCTTCACGTTCTGGACCATTGGGCGGTATAGTACTGCTTCGTAGAACTATTCGATGAAGCGTCGACTGCTCCTTTCATCGCCTTTTTTATCCTTCTCCTTCAGGGCTTCACGTACTGGAACAAAGGGCGGAGTAAATCCCTTCGGCGAATCGCCAAGTGTGCTTGGCGATGCTTGGGCTTCAGCTGCTTCGTTCTTTTCAGCCTTTTTGTTCCTTTTTGCGCCTAAGTGTCCATGATTTCACTAAAACTTAAAATACCTGAAACTTAAGAGTTTTCATCAGATATTTAGACAAAATAAGCATTCGAGGACGCTATTCTTATCAAAATAAAGCCCTAAATGAGTCCAATTTGTGGACTCAGCAATGGGTACTCTAATCTCTAGTAGAAGTAGAGGAGTACACGATATAAAGTAAATCAGCGAGTTTCAAATATCAATATTGAGAGAATTTGGTGACCAATTGTTAACAAAAACAACTAACGCGGAAGTTGAACAAATATAAGGGGCCTTAGGGATGTGTGAGTAATTGAACACTAATCTCTCTTAATGGGTACTTATCAATTTCTTTAAGTTGTTGAATCTCAATGGATAGGATAGGTTTTGGTTATAGTAGATATCTCTCGATCAGCTATCATGCTTTGAGTGAGTTCTCTAGAACCTCAACAAGTTTCACACTACAAAAACAACTCATTTTCTTAACTTAACCTACTTTCTCAAGCAAGGTTGTAAAGATCTAAATCAATACAATTATCAATCACTCATTCGACACAATGCATCTTTCTCAAGAAAACATTGAGAGCTAAGACTAGAACTAAATTTGTGACTTCATTTCATATATTAAACATGAATAAGTGATTGAACCCATCTCTAAACAACATTAAATATAGCAATTGGCAATACCCATAAGATAATTTATGTATTCAATTGCATAATCACACCCCTAAGGAAGTGGGGTTTTAGCCAAACATAGAAAAGGGGAAGAAATCGTTACCAAAACGATTATCCACACGAATTGTCAACAATGTTTAATGCTCAATTCAAAAATTAAGACTAAAATCCTAAATCCTCAAATCCAAGATCAAAATCCTCTCCAAGAGTGTTCGATAAAGTAAAAATATGTAAAAAGCTCTCAAAATTCAGTCATACACTCTGTGTCCACCCTTTTTCTCTTTTAAAAAAATGAATTTATATGTTTCAAAAAACTTTCCAAAATCTCAACACAGAGTCCAATCGGCGATATTAGTCGGGATCGTCGAATAACTCAGCGATCCGACGAAATGCATGTCTTTTTGCCTTGTGACTTAACTCTTGCGTCCAATTGTTCTAAAAGATTTGGCGAGCTGGGTTTCCATCACCTCTCCATTCAGCGCGTCATCATTTCATTCGCCGCGTCGCCGAATTGTATTTTCACTCGCCAAGTTGGCTCGATCCACGGGCTACTTTGCTGGAAAGTTTGGTGAGTTGGAGGTTCACTTAGTGCATCGCTGAGTGGATTTTGCGAGCTCCAGCTTCTCGTTTCTTCAGATTTTTCCAACTTTTTTGCTCTTTTGCACATCGTGATGTCCTTGTCTTATTTCTAAGACTTCATTGCTGCATATAAACACATTGACATCAGTTATGAGCATAAAATAGACATTGAGGACACTAATTCATTCAATAATGAGCCGTAAATGAGTCAAAAGTCCCAACTCATCAATACGTGTGATGTTCATTGCAATGCTCACATCAAAACACAGCTAATCAACAAAAGATTCAAACAGATCGGTCAAAAGTGCAACAACATTGATTTCATTCTCACAATACTAACACTCTATACCATTCTCATCATAAGTACTATTCAAGACATCGATATTGAAAACAATCGAACCTCAAATTGTGATCAATGAAAACTGCAAGCATTTCATGATTTCAAACTCATGGGGGGTTGCAAAATCAAGAGAGAACGAAATAGAAACAAGAGACACACTTTAACCAAAAGAGCATTATAATATAAACAAAAGTAAAGTACTACAACTATTCAAAACTCAAAATAACAACATACAATCAAAAGGGAAATATTGGCTTAAAGGCCCTCACCCCACCAAACAATAAAAAGTAGTGTCTTCAATGCAATGAAAACAAAAGTACCGGAGGCTGAGATAAAAGGGTTCCCCTAACAGGCTATGCATGTGGAGCATTCTCATCTAGAGCCTCATGTGAAGCACTCTCATCTAGAGCCTCAGGTGGGGAAGCCTCAAGAGAGGCATCAATGCCCGGCAACAAGATCACTAGAGGCGACAAGGAAGTCTCAACTGAGGCATCAATACATGTCTCATCAGTCCGAGGGATGGGGAAGTCTCAAGTGACTCCACTAGTGCCAACCATTGAAGTCTCTTGAAGGGATCGGTCCATGGTCGCCTAAAGAATGACCTCCTTGATCTCATGCATCTGAGTAAAGGTCTGAGCAATCCCATGCTCCTCGCTCCTCAACTCCTCCTCGTTCGTCTCCTTGGCCAACTCATCATCGACCCTCTTACTATCATCATCAACAACACCAACAGTACTCACAGTTATCTCAGGCTACTCACTAGGAAGAGGCATAGTACTAGGCATCTCAGGCATAGATGCATGTGCATCTGGTATGGGAACATTGCTGCAAAGCATAGATAGGTTTGTAGGCTGCAACTGGGTCACCTCCACTCACAATGTAGCAAGCTCGTCTTTTATGGTGTCTAGTGCACCAGAGCTACCCTTGGCCTTCTCTTGGACCTCTAATCTTATTGTGAGGTTATCCAACCTCACACCATGACTCTCAACCAATCACTCACATTTGAACACTTTCTCTATCAACGGGGTTAAAGTCTTTTCAATAGCCCAGAAAATGATCTTAGGCATGCCTGTCTCAACCTGAAAGCTTTAACATCTGCCGGCTGGGCAAGGTTGTCCATCTAGTAAATCAAGGCCTGGGTTAAGAGGGATGGGCAATAGAAGAGGGTGAGAGGTCTCACAGTAGCAGATATAGATGTAGTAGGGCCAGTAGTAGAGGAAGGTACATTAAAAGGTGTAGAAATACTTGATTACTCCATAGAAGGAGTCGGTGTGCTAGCCTCAACTGCTAGTGTGGTGGGGTCACCCATGGGCGTCGAGTCTAGTTGTGGCGGCTTTCTCATAGTCGTATCATTCCGCAAGCACACACACCCAATCCATCTGATATCACTGGATGAGGTCGGTGTGATCCTCATATATGTAGATGCTATGAAGGGGACTCCTGCCCACTCACAGAGCTGATTACCAAAAATGGCAGATAAGTCTGCTTTTTCCCAAATCTCATCAAAATCTCATAATCTATAAATGCATCCACATGTATGTGCTCTCTGTTTATGATTGTGCCTACAAGGGTTGCCTTGTCATGGCGAAGGACAGACTCGTTTTGTGATGACATTATGTTAGTGTTGATGAAGCCAAACTAGTATCTCTCCACCACATTCAAGTCTTTCTTCTCGATCTAGGCACCATCAACCATCTAGGAGGAAGAAGAATCAGAAATCTAGGAGGCCATCCACCCTTTCAGGGAGTCCAAGTCATGGCGCATCCGGAGTGAGTACAAATCCGACTCAAAATTTGACATTCTCAATGCAGTGTTAATGGCTCCGGCATCGCATATAACTTTCTTGACACACCTCCACTTCTTCAAATGACTTCCAAACTGTGCTCTTTCGCTTCTTTGGGAGGGCCTAGGCATATGCAATGTAGAACTCTCGTACCCAAGAATTAAGGTAGGGGTTTTCTTGGCTTTGTGAACTTCTTGAACTTGTGGAAATGAATGGTGTCCCAAATAGCTGGGTAGTCGCTCATGACTCCATTTATGGAGAGTTGTCTCTTCTCAAGAATGGTCATCTAACTAGCATCTTTGAGCTTATGAAGGGATCTTAGAGCGATTACTGAGAGAACTTTGGAGGCAGGTTCTTGTACAGATGAGGGTTGCACCAATTTGGACCAAATCTCAGTCCTCTTCCTCACCACCCCCTTTTTAGGTTGTACCCTTTCTTAGGTAGATACTTGTGGGGGTGGTGGATTGCTGAAAACGAGGAGCCTTGAAGGCTCGTTAATGGATAGGCCCCTCTGTCTTTCTAGAAAATGAAAAGGAAGAGACTCCATGTCCGACTCAGTATCGGATATAACCACTTATTTTCCCTTTTTTCGTGCCATTTCCACAAAGCACACATTCAAACATAGGATTTTTTAAGGTTAGTTTAAATCGAATGCACATTGAATCAGTCTTCAAAAATATTCCTTAGGCTCGCTTATAAGGAAGGCAGATTTCCAAATAGGATCGACGAGCTCTGATGAGCTCGCCAAATTAGATAGTAGCAAATATCTCAGGATTCAAGCACACAAAGTGGAGTCAATTCCAACTCAGTGTTTCATCGAGTAGGTTTCGGCGAGCTAAGACAAGTTCACCAAAAATGACAGTGCAAATTTAAAAGACACACGCATCAAGGGATATATCCACTCTCACTCGGCCATTTGCCAAATAGGTTCGGCGGACTAAGACAAGTCTACCGAATGGGATAGAACCTAAGGTCATATATACGCTAAAGAAGGTGAACTGAGCTTAGTCGGTGATTTGTCTAACCTCCTTGGCGAGCTAAGATAAGTATGCCGAACATGAAGTGTTCATCTCAGTGCCTAATTTTTATAGCTAACCCAACATATGCAAAAAAATATGAGTTCCCCCCATCATTATAATCCACCTATATGTTTATCTACCCATGGGTACTCAGACCTCTCCCTTAAGAAGTAGTCACCCTGGAAAATCATGCAATTGGGTCAACACTAGGCTAACCATAATACACCCACATCAAATTGGACTTAGACCCAACATATTTATCAATTAATTTTCAAATTTCCACCGACACAAACAAGATTTGCATTTGACAGGCACACATATTCAAAATTCTCATGGGTATAGTTCAAATTGCATAATACGATGCTACTCATCAAAATCTATCACACAATAACACTTAATAACTTTAATCCCACACCTACTATGCAATTTAAAGCTTAAAAAACTCAACAAAAAATGAAAACCAACCTTAGTAGGAGCACAAATCGAGAAAATCAATGAAATGGGGATGAGTATATTGGAAATCCAAGCAAACACACCCCTCAAACTTTGACACCACACACTAAAGGCTCACAATCATTCAAAAGAAGCAAAGCAAGAGAAAGGAAAGAAAAGACTTAAAGATATCAAAGGGTTTGAATTCTGAATTTGGAAAGGCCCTTGGCCTTTTTGTACCAGGCCTGTTCGGCGGTCAAGACTAACGTCACCGAACATGTTCAGTGAATTGCTAATTCGAGCTCAAACTCGCTAAACATGCCTGAACAAACACCAAACCTAAAGGCTGATTCGGCGGACCCGATGGGGTCTACATAGTGCACTTCAGCGGATCTCCCTTTGGAGTTTTGATCGCCGGTTTTGATAGTACATTTTTCCACCTTTTCAAGCTCAAAAGGAGGACAAGAATGAGCCCACACATTGCCTTTGGCGTATCGCCGTTTAGGTTTTTGCATCGCCTCTACTTTCCTTTTCAACCTTTCAACTTCTTCTCAACCCGCCCTCACAAAAAACACGTTATTCGAAAGCAAAAAAAAACAAAGTAAAGACTTGGGTTTCCTCCCAAGAAGTACTTTGTTTAATGTCATGGCACAACATGGTTCTAAATCTCAACAATCATTCTTGGGGTTCGAAATGGTGTCAATAGGTAATGTTCCATTTTACCTTAGATTGAGATGAGTGGAAATTTGGCTCAATTGGGTCACCATATGCTTGATAGAAAGTGAGTGAGAAGTCACCGTATGGGATAAAGTGGAGAAGTCAATTTTCAATTTGTTTAACACGTTATAGCACCATTCAACCTTATTTTAAATCCTTGCAAGCATGTCTTCAGTCCGGCTTCCTTCTGGCATATCTGGTTCTTTTGGGTGTGGACAATCGTAGGGAGGCACATACCTATCTTTTTCCATCTCCCTATCTCTCTAATTTCCACCCCGCCAATCATTCCAAACACCATCTATATCCTTGTTCCAACCTTGGTTCCTACCTTGTCGTTGATAATTGGTGTGGGAAACCCCCCCCCCCCCATTTGATTTCCTAAGTATTGAACTTCCTCATTGTATAATGCCTTAAATTTGGCTTCATCCGGGCATTGCCCACTGTTGATTCCAACCGAATTTACCGGCTTGGGTCCTCCTCCCATGACATGTTCAGATAACAAATCGAGTTGGGTCATCATTTTGGCCATGTTTTCATCTTTTTCATGGTCATTCTTGACTTGTTCTTTGCTTAAACTCAATTGTAGGTGAGGAACTTGGTCCTTTCTAGTGTGCCATGCTCGGTTGACCTTAGTCATATCATCAAGCAACAAAGCAGTCACATCATACGGTTGTCTCATTGATCATTCACACCTCTATTGACTGAATTAAGGTTGCAATAGAAATATTGCAAAGCAAATTGTCCAGAACACCATGTGTTGGTCATTACAAAAGCAGCTTCTTAAGCCTTAGCCACGTCTCATGTAGAGGTTCACCTCCAATACACTTGAAATTTTGGATCTGGGTTCGAGTTTAACCATCTTTGAGGGTGGAAAAAATCTCTCATAGAAGACATCACTTAGCTCTTCCCACGAAGTGATAGAATCATTTGTCAATTCTGGCAATCATACTGTAGCCTCTCCCGTTAAAGAGAACGTGAATAACCTCAACCTTATAGACTCTTGAGAGATATTCTTGAACACAAAGGGTCCACATACCTCCATGAAATTCCTAAGGTGTTCATGGGGATCCTTATGAATTAGGCCCCCAAAATTTCCTTTCATCTCGAGCAATTGTATCATTGTTCTGATTATGTGAAACACAACCCTCCCGGTTGTGGGAGGTATCCGAATTGCTCTTGTGGTTTGAATAACATTCATGTGCATATTATTCAAATCATCAATATTGTCGTTTTGACCAAAGTGACTATCGTTGTCACTTCTATGGTCACTCATTACATAAACCTGCAAATCAGCCAACAACAACACCAAATAATAATCTACTACAACCAACAAAATTAAAATCTAATTTCTAAATTAGAATTCTCAACCACTAATCCCCGGCAGCAGTGCCACTTTTGATAACGCTCAAATGTCCTCCTTAAAACCAATTAAAAGGGACATCGGTCGTAGTCAACAAAAAATACAACGAAGAGTCGGGGTCGAATCCCATAAAGAATGGTATATCGTGGAGAATTCCAATAAAATAATTTGGATTTTAAGACCACTCATTTGTAATAGTAAGAACAAGTGTATGTATAATTCCACCAATTTAATATAAAGCTCTAATTATCAATTATCGCAATTAAACTAAATTATCGAAGAATTCAAGAGTTAACAAACAATCTAAGGGTGTGGGGATTGGAAATAGATGTCACATATGGGTAATTGTGCTGCTCTATAGTGATGAACATTCATGAATAGGCTAAGTCATCTTCATTGACATTAATTGTCTTTCGATCTCAAAGCATCTATGCATATAATCTCCTTCGGTCTCATCTAAATGCCAACCTAAACATTCCAATACCTTACTATATTCTCTCTTTCAAGAACAAGGAAAATAGATCCAACCCAGAACCTCTATTTCCAAGCAAGTTACAGACATCAAACCTAAATTTCTAGTATCAGACTAATTACCCACTACAATCAATCTTTTTCGAGCATCGACCAAAGATCGAAAGTAGGAATTAAGTTTGCAAACTTAACCCATAAATTAACCACATGTTAATTAGACTAAATTCATGTATGAGCAGCAGCAAAACAGAGCATAACATAATACCCACTACATTAAATCAACATTCAACCCCATAATTGCACCCCTAGATCTTAGGATTTTAGCCACCCATCATAAAAAGTAAAGAGATTATACCTTCCATGAAAGCAACAATGGGTAACATGAAATTAAGCAATTACAAGTAACCCATTTTGGATTTAACTTCAATTTGTCAATTTCAAGCACAAAGTTGTAAAACCCCAAAAGCTAGAAAAGTGTTCTTCAAAGGTAAATTGTTCTCTCTCTAAACTCTCCACACCCACTCTAATATAATATGATCTCCTGTTATCTGATATTTAATTTATCTCTTATTTGGGCTATTTATAATTTCTTAAAATTAGGCCCAAATTTCAATACGCGATTTAATCGGCTACATTAGTCGGTCTCGCCGAGCTCGTTCAGCGAATCACCTTTTGCTCATCAACTTGCCTTGTTATGCTTTAGGCTTAAGGTGTTAGAACCTCAATTGGAAAACTCGATTGAGTAAGCCTTTCACGTTTGACATATCTCTGAGTACCACCTTGATTCGCCTTTTGAGCATTCAATCATTTTTTACACTGTCATTTTGGGAGATGTTCATCAAGGCCGCCTTTCTCATTCGGCGCATCACCTTCTCCACTGGAGTCCGTCGACCTGATTTGATAACATAAGTGTTATGCACTGTCATTTTGGATGAGGTCGTGCTCAATTGGCGATCTGCCCTTCTTGTTAAGCGATCAACAATGTATAATTTGTACTTCTTTTTGCATTTTAGGTCATTCTTTCAAACATCAATCCTTGCTTTGTCCAATTACCTTCATAGCTACGAATCATCAACCTTAATTTCCCAGCCGAAAGCCAAAAAGAGAAGCCCTTTTCAGCATATAGAACTAGAAAGAGAAGCCCCTTTCAGCAGGCTTCCAGGTTCGCAACTATACTTGTCTCTTAATCTCCTAGCGGAAAGCCAGATAGAACTTTGATTAGAGAAAAAAATCAGAGCTTGACTTTAGCTGGAAGAGCAGAGCATAAAGCGCCTACTTAACGAGCAAGAGCAACGAATAAAGACAGACTTTCAAACCTCATCGTGGTCATCTATCAGCCTCCCGCATCCATATTCCTAAACATCCCTAGGAGGAGAATAAGGATAGCTAGTCACAATCGATTTTCTCACCTACATGATATACGAATCCAAGACTTTCTTGCTACAGGCTAGATGGTATCAAACCACAGGACATGGAAAAAATAGCAGCTTTGTAGGTTTCGCCATAGTAGGGTAGAAAATAATAAGAAAAAACAAATTAGAACCAACACCTCGTTCGCCAAAGTATCGCTGCCACAATGGAAGGTGCCCAGAAGTTGGGTATTCCTTCTTAAGAGGACACTAACCCTCCCGATCTTGCTAGCCGGGGGCTCAGTCTTTCAAGATTCAATCTTTCCCCTTCCGGTCCCAGGGAATCGCTCTTATAGTAGGAGGTTTACTATGTCCCCAACTTCTCTTTATTAAGAAAGTAGGTTGTCTACTATAATTAGATTAAGATCGTAAAAACAGAAGCTTGTAATATAGCTAGACCAAATTCAATAAATGGAGTCCGGTAATAACATTATGAAACTGAACCCATATGGCAGAAAGCAGAAGCGGCGGGTACGTCTGTTCGGGTTCATTCATGTCCAATAAACTTCAAACAAAAGGAGATTCGGGTATCAGAGTTGAGCGGACAGGCGACGGGAGGATGGGGGGAAGAGTAAAGACAAGACGAAAGCAAGAGTTCCGGCATCTTACTTTACTAGTTTCATTTCCGTATGATAGTCACCCCTTTCTCACTACTCCCTTTCTCAGTAAAGCAGAGTGAGTATCTTCTTTTCTTCTATTATTATTTTTGAATTGTTTTCTTAATTAAATATATGAATTAAGGTGAATTCATGATCAACTTTACTTGCCATAATAATTGCCACTAAAATAGGTCTCATTTACCGACATTTATTGTATTGTTACCGGCAATAACAAATGCCACTAAATATGAAAGCTTTACTGACAATAATAATTGGCGCTAAAAGTAATTACAATTAGCAACATGTCCACCCACGTCATGCAATACATAAAATGCCTAGATCTATTACTAAGCACATAGACAAACTACAATGCAACTTCCTCTGGGATACCACATTGACAAAAACGAAACCTCACATGGTAAGTTGGGAAGTAGTTACTAGAGACAAGGCTTACGAAGAAGTGAGTCTCTAACAATGTTCAATTAAAAATGACACTATGATTACTAAGTTAGCCTAGCGCCTGTATAAGCATAATAACTCCTTGTGGGCCTCCCCTTCTCACCAAAAAATACACTAGGAACACATATCTCCATAATCCCCATATACACTTAAAATGTAGCTCTCCTTTTTGGAGAAACATCATCTACAGTTGGAAAAACTGTATTGACAATAGTAGATGGGATCTAGGAAGAGGAAATGGAATCTCACTATAGTTGGATAAATGGATCCCACAACTACATAGTTGGTCCTCTCATCCTTAATGACCAGAAACTTAAAATTAGTGATCTAATCAAAGACGGGCACTGGTTCTCTGATGGTCTATCCTTCGATCTCCCACCAAAAATTAAAAATTGAATTTTAGGTGTCCACATACTTAAAAACTCCCTCCCTCTAGACATAAGGGTCTGTCCCTTACTGATAATGAAAGTTTTTCCACAAGTTCTACCTATAGAGCTCTGAGATATTATAACACATGCCTATCAAAGCCTCTGTCCTAGATATTGATTGGGGGATCATCCTCCCCCTTCTTTATATGAAATATCTGGCTTAATAGGAATAATAATCTCCATCATAACCTCTAAAATGAAATACCCTAGTCCTTATCCATATCGAGAGCCTTAAAATTCCTCCATCTCACTAAGGAACACAACTATACTAACATCCACAGCTACAAACCGAAACCTAACTATAGGACCCCCCCCCTTACTCGCCAACACAAACTAAACATTGATGGCTCCTTTAATACAAATACGAAAGAAGGGGGCATTAGATGCATCATCAGGGATAAACAGAGCAACTGGGTAGTAGGTAACCATTTGAAAATAAACACCAACTCAACCACCAATGCCGAAATCACTTTATGGACTCCAATTAGGCTTAAAATACAATATCACTGATATGGAGATATCCACAGACTCTATTGAGGTAATAACCATGTTGAACCTTAACACAAACATTTACTTAAATATTGTTGATGAATGCAGGGAGCTACTGCTATGATTAGGGAAGCCACCAATCAAACACGAGTTTCGAAAACAAAACAGGGCAGCCGACTTGCTAGCTAGGAAGGGGAAGATGACGAAGAGAAGTTTTTGTGAAGAATGGACAGTTCCCCTAATGTTTGCTTTAGAAGTTTTGAAAGCAGACAAGGGTGAAACTTCTTTTGTTAATTATATTACTGATGGTTGTATTAACACAACTCCAAACTGTAAACTTAACGCTACAAGTAATGTAGTTGATCCTGTATTGATGCATATTATATAATTAATATTATCTTGTCTTGCTTATAAAAAAAAAGGTGGTAAAATCTTTAGTTCAAACAAAGATAAGGGGTGATAAAATACTCATAATATTCCGATTTTTGTTTATAGAAAATGAATTTATGGGATGAATATATATTTATTTACCCTAAAGAAATAAACAGAAAAAAGAAATAATAAATGAGAAAAGGAACATATAGGTTGAGAGGAGAAAGGGTAGTAATCTGTGTTTCTCCCTTTTATCACCCTCAAGCCTCATCATCAGACACAGCTGCATAAACCCCATTTTCCTCGTCTTTTATTTTCTTTTCTCCATTCATCATCGTCAATAAAAACATATATATGTAATACAACCTACACCAATATATACACATACAGAGACGAGGAAAAATAATTTTAACCCAAAAAAACAAACAAACATGAAAAACAGCCGCAACCACCATTCCGCCATCGAAACGGCCGTTTCCTCATCATCAGCTGAGCAATCTCACCCGGCTGTTGCCCCACCTTCTATGACATCATCACCTGCCACCTCATCATCGGAGAAACCAACGGCACCGGTGGAGGATGTAGCTGCTTCTCGTGACCCTACCTCCGTCACTGCAGCGGTGGCGGAGTTTGTCACAGTTGAGCGGCGGAGTGCTTACGGCGCTGTTTGCAAATGGGCAATAGCCAATTTTACAAGAGTAAAGGCCAGGGCGTTATGGAGCAAGTACTTTGAAGTCGGCGGTTTCGATTGTCGTTTGCTAGTTTACCCTAAAGGTGACTCACAGGCATTGCCTGGTTATATTTCTGTATACCTTCAAATTATGGACCCTCGCAATACAACGTCTTCCAAATGGGACTGTTTTGCCAGTTATCGTCTTGCCATTGAGAACCCTACTGATTCCTCAAAGTCCATTCATCGTGATTCATGGCATCGATTCTCTTCCAAAAAGAAATCTCATGGATGGTGTGATTTTACTCCTTCCAATTCCATATTAGACCCTAAATTAGGGTTTTTATTCAACAATGATTGCATTCTTATCACTGCAGATATACTTATACTTAATGAATCAGTTAGCTTTTCACGTGATAACAACGAATTGCAGTCAAATTCTGTTTCCAATTTAGTGGTTACTGCTTCCTCTGGGGATGTTCTCAGTGGGAAATTTACTTGGAAGGTTCATAATTTTAGCTTGTTTAAAGAAATGATAAAGACTCAGAAAATTATGAGCCCCATTTTTCCAGCTGGGGAGTGTAATTTGAGGATTAGTGTGTATCAAAGCGCGGTAAATGGGGTTGAGTATTTGTCTATGTGTTTAGAGAGTAAGGATACGGAGAAGACATTGATTTCGGATCGAAGTTGTTGGTGCTTGTTTAGAATGTCAGTGTTGAATCAGAAGCCGGGTTTGAATCACATGCATCGGGATTCTTATGGAAGGTTTGCTGCTGATAATAAGAGCGGGGATAACACAAGCTTGGGATGGAACGATTATATGAAAATGATGGATTTTATGGGATCAGATTCAGGGTTCTTGGTAGATGACACTGCTGTTTTTAGCACTTCGTTCCATGTTATTAAAGAGCTTAGTAGCTTTTCAAAGAATGGGGGACTGGTTGGACTGAGGAATGGGGGTGGTTCCAGGAAATCTGATGGTCACATGGGAAAGTTTACATGGAGGATTGAGAACTTCACAAGGTTGAAGGATATTTTAAAGAAAAGGAAGATTACTGGGCTTTGCATAAAGAGCAGGAGGTTTCAGATTGGTAACCGGGATTGTCGGCTGATCGTTTATCCCAGAGGTATGCCTTATGCTGCCTACAGTAATCTCATCGCATATGAAAATATGTTTCAGTATGCTCACAGCTGCTTTTGTTGCCTTTATAGTATGGTGTTAGTTAGTGAGGCTTGGTTTCAGTACGTAAACAAGTTCCTTCAATATTTTGCTATGGTAAATCTGATATCAAGGCTCCATGGAGACTAGAGAAATGTGTTCATGTATCATGTATGTACTTATCTGATCATGCAAAGTTCTTGCTTCCAGCATAAATGACCCTTTTGAGTCATAAATTTAATGTTGTGCTACTTGTTAATACACCCTCAATTGCTTGTGCTATTTTGTGATGAGCATGCTAATTCTTGAGCACTATCACTACCTGTTCTTCAAAATATTTAGTCATGTAGCTTCCTTTTATATCTTTCTTCATTTAGCCTTTCTTTGGAACTAAATGAGCTTCATTGAGATGGTTGTCTACTGCTTCTATCACATGTATCACATGACTGATGTGTGCTACGTTTATCTACTAAATGAGCTTCGTTGAGATGCTTGTCTACTGCTTTTATCACATGACTGATGTGTGCTACATTTATCTACGGTATCAGGGCAGTCTCAGCCACCATGCCACCTTTCAGTGTTTCTTGAAGTTACAGATTCGAGGAATAGTAACAGTGATTGGAGTTGTTTTGTGAGCCATCGGTTGTCTGTTGTGAACCAAAAAATGGAGGAGAAGTCCGTCACCAAGGAATCTCAGAACCGATACTCTAAAGCTGCAAAAGACTGGGGTTGGCGTGAATTTGTGACTCTCACTAGTCTCTTTGATCAAGATTCTGGATTTCTCGTTCAGGATACGGTCGTGTTTTCTGCAGAAGTCCTTATCTTGAAGGAGTCATCCATCGTTCAAGAATTGGTAGTTGAGGATATTGAGCTAGCAAATGCTGGTGCTCAGCTGGACGAAGCTGGGAAAAGAAGTTCATTTACTTGGAAGGTGGAGAATTTCTTGTCCTTCAAAGAAATAATGGAAACACGGAAAATATTTAGCAAATATTTCCAAGCAGGTGGATGTGAGCTTCGTATTGGTGCGTCATTTTCTGCGTAAACCCCATTGTTTAAATTTTTAACTTTGTCTGTGTGCCATTGTTTTGACAACTGGCAGACTTGCTTCTTGTTTTACACTGCAGGTGTATATGAATCTTTTGACACTATATGTATTTATTTGGAGAGTGATCAGTCTATTGGCAATGATCCGGAGAAGAATTTTTGGGTTAAATACAGGATGGCGATTCTGAACCAGAAAAGTCATTCTAAAACTGTATGGAAGGAGTCTTCCATTTGCACTAAAACTTGGAATAATTCTGTTCTTCAATTCATGAAGATCGCAGATATGTTGGAATCAGATGCGGGGTTTCTTGTACGTGATACAGTTGTCTTTGTCTGTGAAATTTTGGACTGTTGCCCTTGGTTTGACTTTGCTGACCTAGAGGTTAGTGATCACTCGTTTTCTCTACATATCTGTTTCTTGTTTGTGGGTTTGTTGGAGGGTAAGGGGAGGTATCTGCAACTTCTCTGTGTCTGTGTCTAATCTGTGTGATCATAAAATCTCAATCACCTTCATTGTCATTTGTTCCATTCTTCCACCAAGAGATCTATATTCATGAACAACAATCAGCTCATGCGTTTAATCAATTTAGTTAACTGTAAAAGATGTGCCTCTATGGTTGAATTGTTTGTCTTTAGCGAACTTTTGGACATAGATTTGGTTGAAACTTGAAAATAAGAGTTTTTGAAAAATAGTTTTTGGAAGTTGAAATTGTGTCTGTACATGCATTTACTTGGAAAAAGGTTGGATGTTTTGAAAGTGGAAGAAAAAAATTTGGACAGTTTTTGGAACTTGTTTATTTTTTCTTTCGCGAACTGATTAAATTCCATGAAAACAAACAATGTTTTCAATTTTTTTTGAATAAAAGCTTAAAAAATCTATGGCCAAAAAGGGAGCTTAATCTGCCATGAGGCAATATGCAACTCATTCTGCTCCCACTTTATATGAGCTACAGTGAAAATTGCTAATGTTACATTTTGGGTGTGGGATATTGGCAGCTTCCTAATATTTACAGTAAAGAACTACATGAAATTTCATTCTGCTCCTTCATTAGTTCATTATATGAGTGGCAGAGAAGAACTGGAGGAAGACTGATGATAACAAAAAGGAATAGCTGGAAATAGTGCACCTATGATATACAATATTTTTTATCCAAGGGTGTGACTTAGTGGTTAATCGAGTGGGTTGAGAACCATAAAGTCTTAGGTTCAAATCCCAGCAAAGATAAAATACTAGGTGATTTCTTCCCATCTGTCCTAGCCTGGTGGACAGAGTTTACCTAGTTTCTGTTACTGGTGGGAGAGGTGGTAGGTACCTTGTGGAATTAGTCAAGGCGCGTGCAAGCTAGCACAGACACCATGGTTATAAAAAAAAGATACAGGATATTTTTCAGCTTACTAATGAATTATAGATGTACACTTGGGTTCTTTTTGAGAATGTCTTAATTTGTATTTAGATTGAGGTCTCAGATTGAAGCTCTTTCTCTGTTCTCTTTCTTATCTCCCCTACTCTTGTTATTTTTTTCTTCTTATTATTCTCTTTTCCTGTAGTGTTGCATTTACTTTTCAAGTTTTCAGATTTCTCTCTCAAAAAAGTAGATGGTGCTTATGTTCTTAGATTTAAAATAGAGAAAAGAAGATTTGAGTGTCAAATGTCATGCATTTGTGTTCAATATTCAATTTTATTTTTCGTTGAATATGCTTCAGAATTTATCTTACTAGCACTGAAGCTTGGACTTGAACCTGGTTTGGTGGTTTTTCTTTTCCTGATATAACCATTTGGTCAGGCTAATCTAGATTCGTGTAGGCCCTTTAAAAGGGAAAGTGCTTCCTACCATGGGTTCTCTGTTCTCAGGGCACAGAATATGGAAGTTCCATAAAACAAAATATGGACATACTTCAGATGTACCTTACCCCAAAAATGAAACTCCCTCCTGCCCATAAACAATGCACTATTGCAATTTGCAGGTCAATGAGTTTTTATTTGATTGTGATTTTTTACGAACACTTGTTTCATCTTTTTAACCATAAAATTGTGATTTATAACACATGTAATTTTAAGAAATTATGTAGTGCTCATCATTCTTTTTGGGCTAATGGGAGTAATATTTCATATTCTTACCGATTAATGAAAAGATATGGACATTCTAACTCAATATTCCACTAATGTATATGAGATATTATTAGATTATATCTGTGTGCCAAAATACTTTGCCTGATATTATTTACTCTATAGTTTGTATTATGCAACTTAAACATAACCCGTATTCATGACCCAGACCTCCCCAACCCTTAAAAAAAGAAAAAAGGAAGAAGCACATTTAAGAATAGCCTAAACCTTGTCTACAAAAAGAATTTACTCACCCTGACTAACAAGACTAATAAAATAGAAGACCATATTAGCATGTAGTTAAATGCTTAAGATGACAGTTTGAAGAGTACAAAAAATTGTCAGATTAAAAGTGTTGCACAATGTAATGCAACGATGTTTCCAAAATTAGGTCTATTTCTAGACTCAAATATAAAGAAATTCTTTGCTTGTTTTATGGTGTAAACTGGAAAATGTATATGAGGTACACAATCTGATAAATTACTCAGCTCCTGGCATGCCAAGAAGTTTTGCATCTCTATATTGTATTTAGCTGCACTATCTTAGTGCTGGTGCAGTTACAATAAAGCTTTGTAATTTTTTAAAAAGATAATATTAAGTGGTACTCCCCTCTAGTCCATCCTAAGTGAATTATTGGGGTATGACACACCCCTTAAGAAAAATATTTGAAGACATAAATTATAGGCTCTTTCCACTATTACCCTTTTGATTATATCCAAATTAGTCTCCCTAGAAAATATAAAGTAGTTAAGAACCTCATTAAATACACAGTAAATATGGAAAAAAGCCCCAACAATTTTCTTGAACTTTGAATAGTTCACTTAATTTCAACTATGAAAAATGTCCCAACAATTTAACAATTACCATTTTCGAAAAATGTCCCAACAATTCACTTATTATGGACTAGAGGGAGAATTAATTTTTTATGATAAAAAATATTTTTTATGAAGTGGTATTAGTTGGTTTCATTTAAATTCTTTTAAGAAAATAAATTAATGTTTTTTTCCATTAAGTAAACCAAGGTTTTTCTTTTGGATGGATAAAAAGGAGAGTCGGTCAATATTTTTAGAAGAGAGAGTATCAGTGCTTTTAAGGCTTAAGGCTTACTTGCACTGTGTTTAAGTGTTGAAGTTTGGTGTAGTGCAGGCTGTATGCTTCCCCTCACGTAGGTGATACCTCAGCATAGGCACCAAGACACTGAGGCGTGTGCTTAGTCGCCGATAGGCTTGTGCTGAGGAGGCTGCCGCTAAACATAAATGTAGCTAGCAAAGAGGCGTCTTTATTGTGTAAATATTGGTAGACATGGTAGTGATTATGAATAGGAATTAGTTTTAAGAAGAATATTCAATTTTAATTGGGAATTGAAAATCTGGATCATTATAAAGTAATTTCTTAATGTGATTGTCGTAATTTTTTTCATGTTGCACTTGATAGTACTCCCTCCGTTTCATATTAATTGAATTGTTGAGACATTTTTCATTTTTCAAATTAACTTAATTATTCAATTTTCTAGACTACTTTTAAAATGTTCTTCCAGTTTTACCTTTCATTAGTTAGTATTGGAATTAGTTATTAATTAATGTTTAGTTATTTTAATCATAAATTTGTCAATAATTAATAAGGTTCAAAATGGAAAGTTATACCTAATTTATGCGTTAATCTTCTTTTCTTAAAGGGTGTGAAACACCTCAACAATTCAATTAATATGAAATGGAGGGAGTAGTTTTTTTCTGTTCATTTATCCAATGTATTTGTGTTTGTATCTATTTTGTTGCATTACATTTATGTATCTTTAATATTTTCTTCATTTGCATTTTTTCACTAAAGCGTGTTGTTCATATACTTTTTGGCCTAGAGTGCTAGCGATTTGCTACTTCCCTAGGCATTTCACTTTCGACACGCTGGCGAGTATTATAAGTTCATATTAATCATGTTTTTTGTTATCTTAGACTTAAAATATTGAGGTCAATGGGACGATTGGGTGGCAATTGCATCCCATTGACGTTTATCCCATAAATTAAAACGCCTCCTCCTGTTCATTGCTTCCAAGGATCTGTAATCCAATCATCTGTTGGGCCAAATGGGCCTTACTGTCTGTTAAGTATGTGGCATAAAGTACCATTTTGGTACATTAACCTTGTTTATAATCAAATAAGCTAAGGCCTAAGCAGTGTTGTGAAAGGCGATCGCAGTGAGGCGACCCTACATCGCCTATAAGCTTTGTGGTGAGGCGATCTCAAAAGGCGACGCCATGGCGAGAGGCGAGAAAGGCGTCTCCTTTTGTTTCTTAAAAATAGGCGTCCAATTTAGGGTTTTAAAAGTTAAAAAGGTAATTTTAGGGTTTTCTTTCCAAATTTGCACAGTTGCATTTGTAGCTGCATTCTTAGACTACGACTGTGATTCCAACCAGTTGACTAGACTAGGCTGCTCTGACGACCGGCCAGACTTTCCTATTGACTCCAAAGTCCAACCAATACGTGTTTCTTCTTTTCTCCTTCAGATTTCTTTTTCCTCCTTTAGATTTCAGAGTTACTTCTACCTCTGGTTTTTTTTCTCCCTGTTTTAACGTTTGTTCTGTTTTTTTCTCATTTAAGTTCTAGACTTTTAGTATGTAATGTTTTTTTTTCAGTTGAATTGAAATATTTGTTAATATGTTATTGCTATTGGGATTTTGATTATTTATATATGCAATTAAATATTTTAATTTTTTGTTATTAATTGACACTGCACTTCAAAAAGGCGAGCGCGTCGCCGCTCGCCTCGCTTTGTGGCAAGGCAGACCCTTGTCGCCTTTTGTTGCATTTCACTGTCCAAAACACTGGGCCTAATGGTATAGCCATTACATACCTCGAGTCTAAGCTTGTAAAACTTTGAATCTTTTCCTTCCTCAATCCAATTAATTCAAGAATCTCTGCTAAAAAGATAATTGAAAGTGACTTGCTATGATATTACACCCAATTGGTCTTTCATCCTAGCTAAGGGTTTAGCCCATGGCTAACTCAAACCATTATTCATCCCCAAAATTAAACCTTAAGGGTCTGTTTAGAAGGCCATCTTGTTATTGGATTTAATTGGGTGTAATTACACAGTATCATTGCTAGCATCAATTAGTTGCAAAGGATAGTACAAGTAAATTAAGTTTGAGCTCACAAAAAATGAATATAGCCTCCTTGAACAAAGGTGGCTATTCTTGAACCCCAGGGTGCAATAAACTGCAATTTGTGTTTTTGGGTTATCTACAGGTGTTACATTGAACCAGCTATTAGTTCACTGTATTCTGCTTCTTCAGAATCTCTGTTTTTGTGTTTTCTGCTTCTTTTCTTTTATCCTATGACCAAACAACCCCTGCTCTTATTAGTTGGGGCATTACATGTGGCTTGGTCTGGCAGTGTTTAGTTGCAAATCTCTTTTCCCATGAATATTAGTTGCTAGTAGAATATTTATTTGTATGATCTTAATTTCTCTATCTTGTTTCTTCAATTTTTTCTAGGTGTTGGCTTCTGAGGATGATCAAGATGCTCTGACAACTGACCCTGATGAACTCATTGACTCAGAAGATAGTGAAGGGATCAGTGATGAAGAAGATATCTTCAGAAATCTTCTCTCTGGAGCTGGGTTTCACCTCACATATGGGGATAATCCATCGCAGCCACAGGTCACTCTAAGGGAAAAACTCCTTATGGATGCCGGTGCAATAGCTGGGTTCTTGACGGGACTTCGTGTGTATCTTGATGACCCTGCTAAAATAAAGCGTCTACTCCTTCCTACTAATATATCTGGTTGTAGTGATGGAAAGAAGGTAAATAAAAATGACAAATCCTCCCCCAGCTTAATGAACTTGCTGATGGGGGTAAAAGTGTTGCAGCAAGCGATCGTTGATCTACTGTTGGATATTATGGTTGAATGTTGCCAACCTTCCGAAGGAAGTTCGAGTAGTGGGTCATCCGAAGGGAATCCTAAAACTTTTCCAGATGGAAATGGAGCAGGTAGTCAATTGGGGTCTGATAGAGCTAATGGTGCAAATGAACCTTTGCAACTTTACACCCATGATAGACTGGATACGGTGACAGATGAGAGCATGAATTCATCTGCTGTTCAGAGCTCAGATATTGATGGGATTAATGCACATGAAAAGGCATTCAATGGGAAACCTATGCATCCGCATCCGCCAGAAACATCTGCTGGTGGTTCCTCTGAAAACCCTTCCCTTCGTTCTAAGGTACAACTGCTATCTTCCTGTTGAAGTTTTCTGGTTTGATATATCTGGGTATATAGACCATTCAAAGAATCTTTAATTTCAGACTAAGTGGCCAGAGCAGTCTGAGGAGCTTCTTGGACTGATAGTGAACTCCCTGAGAGCACTTGATGGAGCTGTTCCACAAGGTTGTCCTGAGCCAAGGAGGAGGCCACAGTCAGCCGAAAAGATAGCCCTTGTATTGGATAAAGCTCCGAAGCATCTACAGCCGGACCTAGTTGCTTTGGTTCCAAAATTGGTTGAGCATTCAGAACATCCACTTGCTGCTTATGCGCTTCTAGAACGACTTCAGAAGCCAGATGCTGAACCTGCATTAATGATTCCAGTAAGATAATCTTAATTATCTTTCATTTCTTCCAAACATACTTGAAACATTTGTACCTTCACATTATTTCTATCACATATTTGTTAGAATAGGAATAGGAACATGAATAGTATATAGAAACCTACTTGAAAAAAAGACTGATATTGTGTCTATAAATAGAGTTTCATACACAATTCAATAATGTTTTTCTCCTTTATTTCTTACATGGTATCAGAGCTTTGGTGAAAAATATTAGGGAAAGAAAACAAAGTCATGGTCACCATGCCTCAATTTTCTGGTGGAGTTTTCTGTCATCTTCTTCTGTCGGGGTCATGCGAAAACTAACACCACCATAGGGTCCCCCACCTTTTGCCGACCAAAGCTCAGCCTACCACTCCGGCAATCGGCCTCACACATGCCTCCTAGAAGCCTGTCACCTTCAGCAAGATCTGACCACGCGCCGGCGCATGAGCCTTTTCCAGTAACTTTCTTGTTCAAGATTTACTTGTCTCTTAATTTCATGACGACCCGTACAATTTATACCAAATTTTGAGCACTTCTCGGTGAGGAAATCATTGTTCCAACAACTTAGTACTATTTCTGGCGAATCCAGGCTGTTTCCAGCCACTTTTTTGGTTGATTATTTTCCTTTAGGGTCGCCCGATCATTCTGACCTACCCATATAGTTTAGTCCTGATTTTAATCACTTTCTGGCAGTTAGATCTGATTTTCCGTCGTCCAAAACAAGTTTTTTATTTCAGATTCCGGCAACGGTTTGTATTTTTCAGATTTTAGGCTACAAAATTCTGATTTCACTAGATATCTTTCAACATTGCCAAACTAAAGACTTCGTAACACTGAAGTATTTTTCTAAGTATTGAGGTTGCTCAGTCCAGATCAAGTATTGCTATTTTTGACACAATATGCTGTAGACATTCTTGAGGAGAGAAGAGTGATGGGATGTAGACCCATTGTTACTCCTATGGATCCAAATGCTATTCTCTTGCCAAGACAAGGGAAGCCACAAAGATATAGGCAGCTGGTTGAAAGTTGAATTATCTCAAGGTGACTAGACCTGCCATCTCTTTTCATGTGAGTGTTGTAAGTCAGTTTATAACTTCTCCTTGTGATAGTCATTGGGATGTAGTTTGTATGCTGCAATATATAAAGTTAGCTCCAGGGAAAGGACTACACTTTGAGGATTGAGGTTGGATATACATACATTGATTGGGCATGGACGTTCTACATCAGGCTATTGTGTTTTAGTAGGAGGTGATTTGGTGTCCTTGAAGAGTAAGAAACAAAGTGGGGTTGCTCGATCTAGTGCAGTAGCAAAATATCGAGTAATTACTGTAACAACTTGTGTACTAATTTGGATCAAACAGTTGATGAGAGAACTAAAGAAATCGGTTTAGATGAAACTTGTGTGTGATAATCAAGTGGCCTTTGATATCAACCCTTCGGGGTGGCCCAGTTGTTTGGGCTTGAGACTTCCATGTTGGACTTGGAGGTCTCAAGTTCGAAACCCCTTGCCAGCGAAAGCAAGGGGTTTGCCTTCTGGGTCGAGCTCGTCGCACCAAGCTTGCGTAGTGCGGATTACCTCTCCTGTTTGCGAGCTATTGCATAAGAGCAGGGGTTTTACCCTGTGCATACCCAAAGGATAGCGGCTGCGGAAAAGGTTTCCCTTGTCATAAAAAAAAAGTGGCCCTTGATAACGCATCAAATGTAGTATTTTCATGAGAGGAGTAAACACATTAATATCGACTGTCACCTTGTCACAAAAAAATTCTCAGGAGATATTGTTACAAAACTTGTCAAGTTGAGTGATCAACTTGCAAATATTTTCACCAAGTCCCTCATCGGTCCTCGTATTAATTACATTCGTAACAAGCTCGGTACATATAACTTGTATGCACCAAGCTTGAGGGGGACCGTTAGAACAGTAATAGGAACAAGGATAATATGTAGAATCCTACTTGGAAAATGATTATAGTAATATAGTGTCTATAAATAAATTCTCGGTGCAATAATGTATAGATGCACAATTCAATAATATTTTTCTCCTTTATTTCTTGCCTATACATTTAGCATTCAGCTCTTATGTAGTGACATTTTAGTGATCTGATGGCTTTAAGTATTAATCTCTCAGGTCTTTGGTGCACTCGGGCAGTTGGAGTGTAGCAGTGATGTGTGGGAACGTGTCCTTTTCCAGTCATTTGATCTGTTAGTGAATTCCATTGATGAACCTCTTGCAGCAACTGTTGACTTCATATTCAAGGCTGCCCTTCATTGTCATCATCTTCCAGAAGCAGTATGCATAAAATTTGGTTTGATATAATTTTTGGTCTTATTTGTCACCCTTCTACAAGTGTAATGTTTTGATTTCTCTGCAGGTCAGAGCCGTACGTATCCGGCTGAAAAAACTAGGCAATGAAGTCTCCCCATGTGTTCTTGATTATTTGAGCCGAACTGTAAATAGCTGTTCAGATGTTGCTGAAGCTATTCTAAGAGATATTGATTGCGAGAACAAGTCTGGTGATAATTGCTCGGCTGTACCATGTGGGATTTTCTTATTTGGTGAAAGTTGTCATACTTCTGAAAGACCACGTGAAGTGGATGAGCAAGCTTTCCTTTCAAATCATCATTTTTCCGATATTTATATACTTATTGATATGTTATCAATTCAATGTCTTGCCCTTGAAGCTTCCCAAACATTTGAGAGAACTGTAGCTCGAGGGGCCATTGTGGCTCAGTCTGTAGCCATGGTCTTGGAAAGACGTTTTGCCCGGAGATTAAATTTGACCTCTCAATATGTTGAAAATTTTCCGCATACTGACGTGATTGTGGAAGGGGAAACCATTGAGCAATTGACAGCCCAGCGAGATGATTTTACATCAATTCTTGGTCTTGCTGAGACATTGGCACTCTCTAGAGATCCACGTGTAAAAGGTTTTGTAAAGTTGCTTTACACCATATTGTTTAAGTGGTATGCTGACGAGTCTTACCGATTGAGGATACTCAAGAGGCTTGTTGATCGTGTTACCATTTCAAGGGAAAATGCTTGTGAAGTAGATCTATATTTGGAGATATTGATAATCTTGATGTGTGAGGATCAGGAAATTGTTAGACCAGTCCTAAGCATGATGAGGGAGGTTGCTGAACTTGCCAATGTTGACCGTGCCGCACTTTGGCATCAATTGTGTGCTATTGAAGATGAAATTATGCGCATTCGCGAGGAAAGAAAAGTGGAAAATGCCAGTATGGCTAAAGAAAAATCTATCATGTCCCAAAAGCTTAATGAATCGGAGGCGACTAACAACCGTCTCAAGGTATCTTGGTCATTATTGTTTCTTTTTTGGGATTCTACTTTTCAAAGCATGCTTGTTTGAAAGAATATCTCATTCTTTTTCTGGTGATTTTGATTTGACAAACATTGAACATCAGTCTGAAATGAGGATTGAGATGGATCGTTTTGCTCGGGACAGAAAGGAACTCGCGGAACAGATACAAGAAGTTGAGAGTCAACTTGATTGGCTACGGTCTGAGCGGGATGAGAAAATTTCTAAGCTCACTGCAGAAAAAAGGGCTATTCAAGATCGTTTGCATGATGCCGAGGCACAACTTTCCCAACTGAAATCACGGAAACGTGATGAATTGAAGGTATGCATTCCATCATTAATTGGCATGTGTTATTTTTTAAGCTGAACCCCTTTGAGTTTGTTATATAGCTTCAAACCTTTATGAGCTTTAGTTTGTTCAGTCTTTCCCATGATTTCCACTGATGACATTACTATTTTTCTATCTTATCTTTTTGTTACTACCTGTTTATATTTTTTTTTTCTTTCTCCCCTGAAAGCTCTTATTCTGTCTATTGATCATATTACCAATTGAGTGGTGCGTTCTGGTCATTTTATCAACAAATTTATACTCCCTCCATTCAATTTGTTTGTTTGATTTTGACTTGGAATTTAAGAAAGTAAAGAATAAACTAAAGATATGTAGAATTTATCAAAATGTCTTTTAATCTTGTGGTCTTAAACATGTCATGTGGAAAGTTAGGATTAAAGAGTTGCCAAAAAAGGAAAGAGACATTCTTTTTGAAACCGACTAAAAAGGAAAGTAAGACATAAATTAAAACGGAGGGAGTATTTTCCCAACAACAACAACATACCTAGTGTAACTCCACAAGTGGGGTCTGGGGAAGGTAGCGTGTATTCAGGCCTTACCTCTACCTTGAGAGGTAGAGAGGTTGGTTCCGATAGACCCTCAACTCAAGTAAAAACATGACAAAGCAAATTTCCTGAATGAGTTAAAAATTTCTTTGAAGCTTGACATTCTTGGTGTCATTTCACCAGATTTTTTATCTACACAAGTCAATTCATTATGAAATATTAAGGGTCTGATGCTACAACTTACCTCAATTAGAATCAGTTTTTTGGTCTTGCCAGTTTCCGAGTAAGACTCTGAATCAGACCATGTGGCATTCTTGTTAGGTGTATCATTTTTTATTTTGCTGCTCTTTTAATCTCATAGCTTTGTTGCTTTCAGATGAGTTTAAGTTGCACCTAGACCTCAAAAGTCAAACCATGTTGTTAATTATGCCAATAACCTTTCATGTGCAATCAAATAATAATATCAACGTTCTATGCCAGTATTTATAGTAAATTACTTCATCCGGCACCAATTTGGTTGACACTCTTTCGTTTTTTGTCTTCCCCTGAAAGATCAAAGCCTTTTTATATTTAGATGCTAATTATTTTTTCTATTCCCATTTTTGCTAAACATAACTTGCTATAGAGGTCCCAGTGAATACAAAAATAAATTACAAGGTTTTTCTGATAGTGTAGGGGCCAGTTTGTGCACCTAGACTGTTCTACTTGGATACCTGCTATATCTCCCACCAGCAATAGCTATTGGGTAATTCAACCCACTACGATTTGGGCAAATGGGATGAGATCACCTAATATCTTTTTTTTTGTCTTTGCTACGATTTGAACCCTGGTCCTCCACTATTTGGACCCGCTGCATTGTCAATAGACCATACCCCCTTGTGTGGAACTTTTGCAAGGGTTCTTATGGTGTTATAGTGTTTGCTTTGTGATTTCTTTTTTTCTTAGACGCCATAAGTAGTCAACAATGCCAAACAATAAGACAGTGGAGTATTGCTTTTGTGCAACCAAATAAAGGTTTTTTTTGTGTGTAGAACCCAGCTATTTGATTATGTTTTACTTTTCTTCAAGGAGTGCCTCCAGAGTCACTTTTTTTGGAACTGCTGAAAGGTTCAATCTAGTTCTTGAAGGATTGGAAATATTCAAAGACCTTTGACAATTGTGCTTGCAATAGTTGGAAATGGAAGTTCTTGTGTTTTAAATTTGTATGCGCTTCTGCTGTTAATGCAGAATAACTTCAGGA
Source organism: Solanum tuberosum (assembly GCF_000226075.1). NCBI lineage: Eukaryota > Viridiplantae > Streptophyta > Magnoliopsida > Solanales > Solanaceae > Solanum > Solanum tuberosum. The sequence continues at coordinate 145,437 of NW_006239046.1, forward strand.
TTTTACTAACTCATTAGCTCTGGCGTAGATAGTTTGTGTAGTTAGCCAGAGATTTTTTTGTAAGCTCAAATGCCAGATCTTGTAAATTTTGCATCTTCTTGATGCTGTTATTAATACCACTTATCTTATCAAAAAAAAATTGTATGCGCTTGTTTCTTTTTATTTTACTTTGGGATGTTCTCCAAATGGATTCACACATGACATATTTTTCTCTTTCCCTGACTGATAAACTATCAATCTTTCAGAGAGTGATGAAGGAGAAAAATGCTCTTGCGGAAAGGTTGAAGAATGCTGAAGCTGCACGGAAAAGATTTGATGAGGAATTGAAACGGTATGCCACAGAGAAAGTGACCAGAGAAGAATTACGAAAATCACTTGAGGATGAAGTACGCCGCTTGACTCAAACAGTTGGGCAAACGGAAGAGGAGAAACGTGAAAAGGAGGAGCAGGTTGCTCGCTGTGAAGCTTTTATCGACGGAATGGAATCTAAGCTGGAGGCTTGCGAGGTTTTTGCTCTTGATATTTCTTGTTCTATTTCCTGATATTTCGTCTTCCACCATCATTATGGTGGTGGTTTAAATCTTTATGTTGTGAAAAAGTAAGAAAAAAGGATCTTTCCTTACTTGGTCAAATATCACAAAATATATAAAAATGAAAAATATATATTAGGCAAAGCAGCCATTATAGTATTTATTTTTTTACTCCTCCCGAATGAAGGATGGATATTTGATCATTTAGGGAGTATTTTTTCTTTCTTCAGTGTTAAAAGAGGGTAGATGATTTTTCTTGTAGAGCCCACATATACATAAATTACCGGTAGGGTTCAATTCTATCCATTTTTTACTCTATATTTCTTTTCTCTTTCCTGTGGGATTATACTGGGTATTTTGTTGTTGTATCTTTCTTCTCTTTGCTTTTTCATGCAAGATAAAGAAAGTTTTTATTTTTTTATACAAGTAAAAAAGGGAAAAGAAGAAAAGTTAGGACTGAATTGCTTGATTTTCCCCAAGCATGTTGGGGTTTAAATAGTGTTTACAAGTAAATTGTAAAAGAAAGGAAATATGGAAGTAATCCTAAAAAAAGAAACTAATTATTAATAGTTCCTGTTCCTATTTACATAATTATAGGGATTCTAAACCTTATAGATACAAGGATCGAGTTCTTGCTATTAATATTTTTCTAATTCTTAACATCCACTCCCTCAAGTTGGAGCTTATGTATTGTGTATGCTCCTTAGTTGCCACAAACATACTCAATTCTGGAGCCACAAAGGGATTTTGTTAAGTTGTCAAACTCTGTCACAATCTATTGTCGATAAAAAATGACAATATACTTATACATGCTTTCATTTGTTAATGAAACACTGTACCCGAAACAATGTGTACTGCTACTTGTTTTTTCACATTTAAATTTCATGGATAGTAGAATGAGATGTTTGATCCCTCTGTCTGATGTAGGCAGGATTCCAGTTCCACTTGTCTGAGCCACATCAACTTTGTTTTCTTTGGAATAAGAAAACAATCTTTTTTTTCTTGCTTTTGTGAGGTTTAGAAGAGAAATATAAAAAAAATTTCTTGGGAAGGAAGTATTTTTTTTTTCCAGTTCTGTAAATTGAAACAGAGAAAGTGAATGAACTTTTGAACCAGAGAGAACTTGCTTTTAGCAGAAAAAGAATTAGAGGAAGAAGTATGAGATAATTTTCACAGTAGGTAGAAAGAATACTGGGAGTTTGGAGTCAAATACTTGCTCTGTTAAAGAATATTTGAGGTTGGGAGAACAAATTTTTAGAATAGGGACCAGTGTTTTTGGGAGCACGAAGCGGAAAAAGCGACAAGGCCATGCTTCACGCTTTAAGGGAAGCGACTACTTCATTGAAGTGAAGCACAATTTTTAACAAAGACAAAAAGATAGAGATAATTTGTATATATAAACAAAAGTTTAAATTAAAAACTAAAAAGTAGATATCACAAAATTCTCCATAGACCATAAGACAAAAATCAACAACATATTACATCACTAGTAAGTAAAGAAATCAGCAACATTTTATTATTCACTGTTAAAAAAAGTTCAGCAACATGTAACTTAATCAATAATCACTGTTAAGGAAAAAGAATATCATATAATTTAATAAACAATCACTGTTAAGAAAAAAATATTCAGCTACATATAATTTAAAAAATTAGACCAAAGAAGAGAAGAAGAAAACAGAGATGAAGAAAATGAACCCCAGGCTAGCAGCACAACTGCACCAGAAATAACTAAGAAGGAGGAAGAAGGGAGAAGAAAGAAGAAATAAAAAGGAGGAAGTACCTGGTTTTCGCTGAAGGTTGAGGTTGAAACCCTAGTTTTTTGTCGAGGTTAAGTTGCGTTATTTAAAATCAATGATTTCACACTTAAGAAATATATCAATGATTTTACACTTCAGAAATAAATGCCATCACTTATCTTGAATGGAGATGAACAGTACTTGAATGGAGAGAAGAACATTGATAGCCAGAGAGAGTAGCTGTGCTAGACCCTGGAAGAAAGAAGAAACCGAGAAAGTATCGGCCAGGCGACCGATACTCAGAGGCTGACACCACATGTTGCTAGTGGAAGCTATTCAAATCTTTACCAAGATCTTAGATGCTCAAACGGACCTTAGGCTTAACTAATCTGAAAAACTTACTCATGAGGCATTGAAGTGAAAACTGTCCAAGACCATGCATGCCTAGGACTAGACATCTGAATCATGAACATTATGACATGCGGCCTAACATCAGATAAACCAAGAATTGGAAGGTTTGGCTTTGATACCATGTAAAAAATGAGAAAAGGAAGAGATGTCAAGAATGAATTGCTTGATTATTCCTTCAAACATGTTGGGGTTTAAATAGTGTTTACAAGTAATCCTGAAAAGGAAAGGATATTATGCTAGTAATCCTAAAAAAGTTAAGGGAAGTAATTATTAATAATTCCTATGCCTATTTACACAATTGTAGGGGTTCTAAACCTTTCCTATAAATTCATGGATAAGATAGTTCATGAGGTGAGCATTGTCTTAAGACCTTATAGTACGCCATCCACAGTCAATGTGGGACTCTTAACTTGTCCTATTCATACTAAACTTTTTCCTTGACAGACTGCCATTAAACCCATGTTTAAAGGAATATGGAGAACATGTCTTATTCATATATGCATTTCTAAAGTTCGTAGAGCATGATTTGCTAAGCTCCTCTGTCCAAAAAATAAACTATCTTATTCATTCTTTTTTTCTTTTGGTTGTAGCAATGGAAGTACAAAAAAAGGGGAAAAAAATCCTTGAATAGCATTACTCGTGGCAGCTGACCAACTTTTATAGAACTTTTCTGAAAGAAAAAATTGAGGGCTAGCCCACAGCCTGCTATGGGCTGAGGTGCGCTAGCATTTTGAGAGTACTTTCACATGAAAGGCAGGACTGGGTTAGGCTGTTGAGTTCTATATCCTACTAGGGCTGGTTCAAGTGTTTTGAGTCTATATAAGAGTACTGAAAAAAAATCCTTGAATAGCATTACTGGTGGCAGCTGACCAACTTTTATAGAACTTTCTGAAAGAAAAAATTGAGGGATAGCCCACAGCCTGCTATGGGCTGGGGTGCGCTAGCATTTTGAGAGTACTTTCACATGAAAGGCAGGACTGGGTTAGGCTGTTGAGTTCTATATCCTACTAGGGCTGGTTCAAGTGTTTTGAGTCTATATAAGAGTACTGAAAAAAAATCCTTGAATAGCATTACTGGTGGCAGCTGACCAACTTTTATAGAACTTTCTGAAAGAAAAAATTGAGGGATAGCCCACAGCCTGCTATGGGCTGGGGTGCGCTAGCATTTTGAGAGTACTTTCACATGAAAGGCAGGACTGGGTTAGGCTGTTGAGTTCTATATCCTACTAGGGCTGGTTCAGGTTTTTGAGTCTATATAAGAGTACTGAATTTTTGTTGGTTACTTGGACGTGCCTTTCTTGCTATCACTCTCTCAAAGGTCGCATAAGAGTGTAAAAGCTAGCAAAGCTGTGGATCTTTTTTTAATTTCTTTTGTTCTTTTTATTTTCTTTTACTTTTTAGAAACTTTATATTGGTCAAAATAGTAAAAAATGAAAATGCATAGTAACTTTTTCTTTAGATAAGTAGATATTAGGCCAATTCTAATAATTTGATGATTTAATCTTTTTCCTTCGTGTATTTTTTGGCTTTTTTTCCATTTTTCTTCCACATCATTAGTCATCATTGTTACTGTACAAATTTAGCAATTTCGGTGCATCTTGTGACTCCTATGTGTTTCCGTGGAACTTACGGTGATAGGCATTAGTATCAAAATTGATTTTTTCTTTTGTTGCTTCATTTTCAGCAATACATCCGTCAGCTTGAAGGATCACTTCAGGAAGAAATGTCTCGGCATGCCCCACTGTATGGAGCTGGCTTGGAAGCTTTATCAATGAATGAGTTGGAGACATTATCACGTATTCATGAAGAAGGACTCCGACAGATCCACGTTATCCAACAGCGCAATGGAAGTCCAGCTGGTAGTCCTCTAGTAAGCCCCCACAATCTTCCACCCACTCATGCTTTGTTTCCTGCTCCTCCTCCAATGGCAGTTGGACTTCCCCCATCCCTTGTTCCGAATGGTGTTGGGATCCACAGCAATGGGCATGCAAATGGTTCAATTGGGCCGTGGTTCAATCATTCTTGAATCTAGGTCTAGGATGACCCATGTTATGATCAAGGTGTTTAGGTGTCTCGTCCTCGAGCCTTGGAGCTTGGTCGGAGAGCAATGTGTAGGCAGTCGTTTGGTCATGTTTTTTAATTTTCAAATTCTCTTGGCATAGGCTGGTTGCACTGTGGGGAAAAAAATGGTAGTCATCCTATAGCATCAACAATTTAACGTTTATGGTTTTAAGCTTTTTTGTCAAATCAATTAAAATGCATTAGAAAGTTTTGATTATAGTTTGTCTGGTATTCTCAGAGAACTCTCAATGATCCTCATTCATGCCTATCAAAATAATTGAAAAAAGTCCGGCAGATGCCCTTGTTATTTTTTAATTTGGTTACCCTTATAGAGTTTTGGTCTTACGGTTGACCTCCTTTCCTTCTTTGCTCCTCTGCCTGCTTATGAATCAGTGAGTCTTTACAGTTAGGGTGTGGAGGAAAACATTTTCTACTTTTTCATACATTTTTTCTAGAAAAACAAGTTCTTTCTTAGTCCAAGTACTGGAAAAAAAAGTGTTTCATAAGTGATATTTCAAACACACCCCTTTTAACTCTTGCACCCATAGCCTTTATCCTTGCCACCACTCTCATCTCTCATAGTATAGAAATATTTTTAGGATGATATTTATTGTTTACCTACTTATCACTCAAAAATAACTAACAAATTCATATATATATATAATATATATATATTTATTTTTCTTGCTTGCTATAGATCACACTTGTACGTCTTAAGTTTTTGCTCAGACCTTGAGTGCTTAAGTGGTCTTCTATTTCGGCTATCGTTACTAGGTTAGTTCCATGGACGGTGACAACTTATTTTATTGCATGGAAGTGACTAAATTATTTCTTCTAACAAAAATGTGATTTAACTTTATCCAAGTATTATGAATGTCACCAAATTATTTTTGTACTAAAAGTTATATATAACTAGGTTGGTTTTGATTTTTCACATATCAAATCAAATTATTTGTGTAGGATTTTTAAATCAATCAAACTAATAGAACTCTCGGTTTTTTTTCCCAAGTTTTTACAGTAAAGTATTCATACAAACATATAATTAACTCGTGCTCCAAATATTTCTTGAGTCCTATCAAAATACAACTATCTAAGATGTTTTTTAAGAAATTAACATATAATATGAAATAAATGACACTAAAATATTTAGCAAAAATAATAATGAAATTGCACAAAATAAACATTGCAAATTAATAAGTTATGATGAAAATGATCATAATTTAAAAGTACTAAATTATGCTAAAATAAGTCTAATAAGTATTAATTACATGATTAAACATTAAAGAAAATATAAAATTAGATTATGTATTTTAAATGTCTAAATCAATGTAAAACGAAAGAACAAATATTCAACATTATTGTCATTGTTAGTTTTGAATTAATTTTAATTTGAGTTTTATTATAGAGTTACTAATATCTATGAACTATAACATTTATTGGGTCATTCAAAATTTCAAGTTCAAAAACTTGAAATAATATGTTAAAAGATGAAAAAGTAAGAGAAATATTTAGAAATTTTATCAAAGTAAATACTTTTATGTATAAAATATATTTCCGATTTATCTCGATTTGCGATTTGGTTAGACTTTCGATTTGCTTTTCTACACTCCGTTTAACTATATCAAAGCACCACAAAATGTTTTTAGGAGGAAACAAAAGATATATTATAATTAAGGGTGTTCACGGGTCGGTTTGGATTGGTTACTGGTCAAAATCAAAATCAAACCAACTTAATCGGAATTAAACTAACCAAATATAATATATATTTATCAGTTTGATTGTTATCGGTTTCGATTCGGTTTGGTTTAATTTGATCCGATTATTCGGTTATTAACCATAGACAGATAAAAGAAACAATTCATTCAAAACGTGAAAAAAGTGACAACAATCCATTCAAAATGAAAAATAGTTAGAATGACTGACATTACATATATAACTTTCGATCATTGAACTTACTAAGAATAAAGCTTCAAATTTCATAATTTTTCCCTAGAAGGAAGAGGCAGTGACATTTTCAATCCCACAAAGAATTGTCGTAGACACTCATATACTGTGGCAGATCAAGAATTTCGCGTAAGGGGTGTCAAAATATAAAGAAATAAAATCATATAGAAGCCAAGGAGTGTCAATATGTAATATATATACATAAAAAAATATTTTCATTCTAGCTACACAATGTAATTTTCCGACGCAGGGGTGTTGGTCGACACCCCTTAACTGCATGTGGCTCCGCCATTGCTCATATACATGAAACTAATAAGATAAATGTTCTCACCTTGGACATTTTTACTTTTATAAATAAATGTGATGAGAACATATATACGATCTTTAAAATTGTTTATAAAAATAATATATTATGTATGTATAATAATAAAATAATGTATATAATTTGTCAGTTCGGTTAGGTTATTTCTTTGGGAACAAAACCATAGCCAACCTAAATACTATTGGTTTTTAAAAATATAAAACCAAGTCAAACCAAACCTAAATAAAATCAGTTTATTTAATTGATTTGGTTCGATTTTTTTGATTTAGATAGAATTTTATCCAAACCGTGAACACCCCTAATTATAATGATAATTATGTGATGTTTTTGTTACAAAATGTCATTGTTAGTGAGTTCACGTGGAGTAGTACAAAGTTGAGTGAGTAGAATAATTTAGTGAGTGAATGATTTTTAGTTATAAGAAATAATTTAGGAAGTTAAGTATATATCCGTATGTAGAACTACCCTATTTAGACTGAATAGAAAGATGATTTGTGTATTGTTTTCCGTTATCACCTACCGAACACACATGTTTTTGGCGAATAAAAAATGAGTCCGGTATTAGTGACAATAACAAAATTCGATTCAATTTTCAAGCACATAGACTAGGCCTATGCACGAGTCATTTTGGTTTGAAAAATTTGCATCCAAACTCGATCCTCTCTAGGTCTAATTTGATTCATTTTTTTAATTATAATTTCAACTTGGCTGATTTGGAAATTTCAACAAGCAACTATTTATTTTCATTTCAATTTAGAGCAAACAGATATAACCAAATGTAACAAAGTCTTAGAATTGCAGCAGCTTACATAAACAAAATAAAAATTAAAATCAACTTACAAGCATAATAATAGCATATATATAAATGAGAAAATAAAAGGTAGACAACATGTACAAGCATACAATAATCCAACAGCGATGAGCCAACATCCCAAAACAATCCAAGTACATATTGCATGCAACCAAGTGATGTAGATGTAGCATACAAAAATATCTAGACTATCCACAAAATAATAAACATATATAGTTAGAAGCTTTTATAAAAAAAAAAAAAAGATTCAAACTGATTTTAGAATACTTACAACATATTTTGAAACTTGAAAGTATATGTGGATGATGCAAGACTCTCTTCTGGTATGCAGAGCTACATATTAACATGACATGAAAATGCAAAACAGTATCGTGACTAAGTTGCAAGTTGCTCGATCGAGTTTATCTAAATCTTCCGTTGCTAATTCATTACCAATCAAGTCAATATTGAACACACAAAAAGGAGTTCCTAAATAGATCAAGTATAAACCCTCCAATACTGATAGCAGATTTAGATGCCACACTAGAAATGGAAAAATCTAACACATCACGAACCATCTCACTAAGCCTAGGTGAATTCACTTTCCACCACAATAAAATATCAAACTCATCTATATCTTCAGCCAACTCTGTTTTAGAATTATTTGAGAGTTTCTTTCTTTCTTTCTTTTTAAATTATTTGGATTTGATAAACAAATGCTACCACTTGATGGACAAGATGAATATGAATTGACATTATTCTTTGCATACACATCAAACAAAGATGTCCTGACTTTCTCTTAGGGGTCGTTTGGTTGGGAACAAGTTATTTCGAAATAAGTTATCTTGAGATAAGTTATTTCACCATTATATGAGCTAACTTATTCCATCACTAAAGTATAAATCATGGGAAAAATAATCTCAAGATTGCCTAATACCTCCAACCAAACGCATGATAAAATAGTTCTGCATTTTATCCCTAGAATTATTATAACTTATGTCTCACACCAAACTACTCCTTATAGCTTTGCCCCTTGTGTTTGTCCAAACATACAAGTTAGGAAAAAATAAAGGAGGTGAAACTTGTGGCAAGTATCCAACATGCATAAAATAAAAATCATTTTGTTCATCTTTACAGGATCACCCCAATACTTGTCAAATTTTTCATAAAGTGAACCAAATACCTTCAAGGTGAGTTATAAAAGATCTCAACAAACATCACAATGAGTCTTAACATTTCCCCAATCACTACTCATCCTCAAAAAGATGATAAGTAATATAACTCACCAATCCAAAATCAATATCACAATATTTTGTAAAAGCTTCCTCATAAACCAAATCAAGTACACTTTGCGTCAAATATATGAAAATTCACTTGGTAGGAACATCTAGGCACAAAGACTTCTCAGATAATAATCTTGTCAAGATCACAACAATCCTTAAACCCATTTCATCTTGGATAGAATGATTTACTTCACAGAATAGTGGTACCTGATATTCTGCTAAGCTTCAAACTCACTCAACTTAGGATAGATTCCGAGTGAGAGTTTACTTTATTATTCAAGGATGAGAAGTCAACTTTCATTTCTTTAAGTATTTCACCAGATCCTTCAACCTTATTCAGAATGTGGGATAAAAATTCATCCACCCGAAAGCTCCCGAAACTATCCCTAGATCTTGGGCCATCACCCATGTGCATGTAACATGCATCATAGTCGTCTTCTCTCCTCCACAAGTTATTGTGGTCAGCCAAATCTCGGTTGTAACTTCTCCGTCCGTCCTCAGTAAGTGTGTTCCAACCTTGATTCCCACCCGACTTTAAAGAGCCCGGGCAAGAACCCTCCTCTAGTCTTGACACTTTTTGCACCTTGTTGTTTTCAGAAGACTCCCTATGACCTGTTTTTTTAGCAATTCCATTTAGGACATCATTTTGGCCATGTTTTCATCTCGCTCTTGGTTTTTCTCCATTTGCTCTTTTGTCATCCTAAAATTCAAGGAAGACACTTGATCTTCCTTAGTATACCAAGCACGATTGATTTTTGTCATTTCATCAAGAAAAGTGGATGCTATATCAAATGATTGCTGCATGATTCCTCCTCGAGCAAGCTGGTTAGCCACACCTTTGTTGACTGAGTCGAGGCTCCAGTAAAAGTATTGTAACAACATATTATTTGGAATTCCATGAGTTGGACATGGGGGTGCAACTTCTGAAACCTCAACCATGTCTCATGGATTAGTTCTTCATCTACTCGCTTAAAGTTCTGAATATGGCCCCTCAACTTCACCATCTCTGAGGGAGGGAAAAACCTTACATAAAAGCCTCGGTAAGCTCTTCCCAAAAATGACAGATTCGCTTGGAAACTCGGCCAACCACTTCGTTGCTTTTCCCATTAGAGAAAAGGGAAACAAATGAAGTCGGACCGACTTTTGCGTGATATTCTCGAAGGAAAATGGCCCACACACGTCAACAAAGTTCTGGATATGGTCATGAGGATCCTCAGTAGCTAGACCTCCAAAGAGACCTTTCATTTGCAATGACTGCAACATAGTGTTGTTCACATGAAACACCGCATTGCCCATAGTCGGAGGCAATCGGATAACACCCGCACTTCCCAACTAATCTCCATTGACATCGTGCAAATTATCGATGTCATCATTGTGCCCAAGTTGGCTAACATTGCTCCTGTGAATGCTTATCTCTTCACTTGTTTAAGAGTAGCCAACAACAAACAAAAATAAATTGATTCAACTACAACAAAATTAGTTCACGACTAAATTTCAATAAAAGAATTCTAAACGCCACTCCCCGGCGGCAGCGCCAATTTTGATAACATTCAACTACACTTCATCCGATTCTAAGTGTAGGCGGTCGTAATCAAGTATAAATTCAACTAAGAGTTGAGGTCGATCCCACAAGGAGTGATACAGTAGAGAATTCAATTACGAAGTAAAATGGTGCTCTAATCATTTGTAGAAGTAGATATTTTCAAAACAATTAAAGTAAATGGCATGGGTTTGACAATCAATATCAATTGGGGGGATTAGAGTGAACAATTAACAACTACTTACAAACGAGAGCGATCAAGTAGGGAGGAATCCTTGAGAGTGTGATCAATTGAATGTCAATTGCGCTAAATGGGTGATTAATATTTACTAGAACTTGTTGAATCTTAGTGGGTAGACCAGGCCTTAGGTGCGATAGCTATTTCTCAATCAACTATCATGAATCAAGCAAGTTCTCTCGACCTCGACGAACCCAACACATATGAACAACCCAATATCTCAATTAATCTACTTTTTCAAGCTAGATTAGTAGGATTGAATTCATACCCACTTTCTCAAGCTAAGTCCACAATAACCCAACCACTACAATCATCAATTCATAGTTTTAATCCTAAAACCTCTTTCTCAACCAAGCCTAGAATTCTAAACTAGAATTGTATTTGCAACTACAATTCATCAATTAAAACTCAACTATCAATTGAACCCACTTCAAATCAACATTAAAAAAACAGTAAATACTAACACCCATAAGCTAATTGAAATATTCAATCACATAATCTCACCCCTAAGAATGGGGGTTTTAGCCAAACATAATAAAAAACAAGAAAATGTTACCAATTATGTTCTCCATCAGCTTGGGCAACAAATTGCAAGTCTTCAAAATGTTCAAAATAAAAAACAACCCTAAATTCCTATTCAAAAAGACTAAAAACAATGTTCAAAGTGTTTTAGATAAAAAAAACTCAGGATTAGAATGTGAGGGAAATCCTTTTCTTCCTTTCAAAATTTCATTTACGTTCCCAGGTTTTCAGCTTCGAAGCCACTCAACGGAGTAAGTCGAGCTTCACTAACCAGGTCAGCGACACGCTGAATGCTCCCTTCATCTCCTTCTTGGCTTGACTTTTTTTCTTTGTTGTAACTTTAGGCAATCGAGGTCGGGCTCGCCGACCCGTTCGGCGATGCGCCAAGTTTGGCTTGCCTTTTCACCAATCATTCTGTAACTTTAGGCGGGCTAAGTCTCCATCACCGATCCAGTCGGTGCTTCGCCGAATCATTCTTTCTATCGCCGAGTTGAATTTGTCCATGGGTTGGCCTTCTGTAACTTCTGGCGAGCTGAAGAATCACTCGGCGAATCACTGAGTGGCTTTGGCGAACATCCGCCTTTCTTTTCTTCAACTTTTTCATCTTTTCGCTCTTTCTTACCCAATAATGTCTTTGTCTTGCTCTTTAGCCTTCATTGCTGCAAATTAGCATTTTAACATTAGTTTAGAGAATAAAATAGGCATTGAGGACACTAAAACTCTGAATATCTAGCCCTAAATTAGTCGAAATCCCCGACTCATCAAATATTTCTGCTCCCTGATTTGCAAAAATGTGGTCCTTAAAGCTTTTTTAGGGACTATATTTTCCGGTCCTTAAATAGAAAATCAATTAGTGTTTAAATATTTTCAAAACCAGTTTACTGGACCTGAAAACCTATTTGGATAGTATTTATCAACAATAAATATTGGTCCTAATATCAAATGACAATTATCAAATGCATATATACAAAATTATCATAATCTTCTTTCATATATAAATAAACACCATAATACATTTGTCGTGTTATTGTTTACACAACTGCTTCATGGGAAAAGGAAAATAAACTGACGTCTTGTTGGCTTATCGAGCTGCCTAGGCTCTTTGAGTTCAGCACCAACATTTTCCATGCATAAAAAAAGTCAGGTCCAACAACTATTTCGAGCAGTCCAAGACTCCAAGGGCATAGTTTGTGTCGAGCGTATAGATGAGAGATGGTTTTTCATGTGTTTATGGGTAGGTTTAGTTCCTGTCGAGTAACAAATATTACTCGAGCTAGGTTTTACTTGCTTATACAAAAATGAAATAACAAATATTACTTAGCTATAACAAGAAGGAAATAGATTGCAACACAGATGAGAGAATATGACATAAAGATGTATACCTTAATTAATAAATTACACAATGAGAGGCAATCAAATCTTGGTATTGATATTCTCAGTGACAACTAGAACTGATTCTTTCTTCTCATCTAATTGGAATTCTTGCTTAAGTTTGTCATCCTTATACTCCAATCTGTCCATTTTTGTGGTTCCAATTCCTTTACAGGATAGTTGAAATACAATATAAGTAGCAGGATATATACAAAGGGGTGTTCCCACCAAATTTGGAGACTGAAAGGAGAATAAAAGAAGATTTGTACGTGTACAAATGAAATGAGTAGGCTGAAGTTGATATTATATTCCTCTAACTACTGCTCTTTAATGCTTGAGTTAAATTATGGATTTATAAAGGTAAGTAGTAGTAATATACGAACCGCTAGAAAGATATCATGACTGAGCAGTCCATAGGCCATCCAAAGTTCATTAGCTAGGAAAGAGAATAATGACAAGTAAAATGATATAAAATCTACACTGTCTTTATCACTTGTCTCTGCAGTACATGTATGAGTATTCATTATTAGAGAAATATTACAAATTGTTTGACATTAATATTATTTTAGAAATCACCGTGTACTATAGGGCCCGGGTTAGTTATTGTACTAGATAATATAGTACTAACTTTTTACGATATATCTATCTATTTATCAATCTATCTATTTATCCTACCTTAAAAGCATGAATTCCTAAACTGAATGTTGAATTACTATAATACTCCCAATTAAAAATACTCAATTTGTTTTATTTATTAATTTAATTATTTATATTATATTAAAAGTAGATACCCTTTCATATTAAAGGGTTGTAATTTTCTCAAACATAAGTGACTTTTTCAAAGGGTTACAACTTTTTTGACGGGTTTTGCTATTTTCGATGAGTTGTGACTTTTTCGAAGGGTTGCGATTTTTTCGAAGGGTTATGCCTTTTCTGATGAGTTGTGACTTCTGCAAAAGATTGTGATTTTTCCGATGAGCAATTGCTTTTTCGAAAGGTTGTAACTTTTTTGATAAGGAACAATTAGCACCTATTCATACTACTATTTGTTAGCTATAAATAGAGAGTTTCCTCTCACTTTTAAACTACAATTTTTGAAAGTTTTCTACTCTTCTTCTTCTTAAAAAATCTCAGGTTATTTGCAACAGTTGATTAAGTTCAAAATTCAATAAAATTCGAGGTACCACATAAGAAAGAGTTGGTGCACAAATTTTAGCAAATCATTCATAAATTCACACTCGTATTTTTCTAAGATTTCCATGAGTTAACAGTGACGAAAAGTTGTGGGAAACACAATAAAAATAAATAAATATGAAAAAAGTCACATGATTTGGGTAAGATATTCTTCTTTGGTTTAATTTCTTCTTTGTTTTTTTTTTGGTTTTTTTACCCTTAAATGAAGCAGTTTCTTTCTGATTTTGCTAAAACAACGGGCATCAACGGTGTTCATTGAATCATCAGTTTTGATGTTAAATCCACTTTTAAATAGATTTTCACTTTTACTTATAATATGATAATATATACATGATAATAATTATTTTAATAGATATGTAAGTAAAAATGAACAAAGAAAGTAAAGTGTTGGTGACAAGAGATTTTAATCAAATGGAACACTATAGTGAATATAACATGAAAATATATTTTTGTCTTCCTTCTTCATTGGCTATGTATCGTTTCATATATATTTTTTCCTATTATTTTGTGTTCATTTTAATTTTAGAAAATTTTATGTCACAAGATACACTCCTTGTTAGCTATATAAAAAATAGATAAGAAAATAGTGATTGATCATAAAATAATCTTAAATCAAATTAAAGATTCGATAAACAATACTTTAAATTTTATTCATCTAATAATTTTTATTATTGAAGGTTAATATATTATATCACGATACAACTTCTATAAGATTCTAGATACTTTCATTAGACAACAACTATATGATATGTATGCGGCATGAAAAAGGAGATCTACAATTCTACAAAGATAAGGTAGAAACTTGAAGAAATGAAATGTTTTTCACCAATGGTGATGTTGTTCATATATTAAAATTAAATTATGCTACTGAAATATATATGTATTTCTAAAACAAAGAATGGTCAAGCTAAATAATTGACATACACGCAAACCTCAATTTAACCATCATTCCTTATAACAATAAAGTGCCTTTTTATTGTAGAATTACCTCTCTATGATAGTCTTACTCAAATATTAATTGGTAAAAGATAGATTACATATAAAGATAAAATATTGAAATATTTATGGTAATCCTTTTGAGTGTCCTGCACATAATAAATTTCAAGTATGAATATTCAAGAGAAAAATTATACTTAAATGGTGTCCATCATTTATGTTCATAACCTTAAGAGGAAAGACCATTGGTGACATTTTTTGTATTGATATTTTTTTAAAAAAAATTGTTGGTTAGATTTGTTTACAAAATTGAGTTAAGTAAATAATACTACTACTAAAGAAATGTCACTTTCTCCCTATATTTAAACTTTGAATGTATTTTGAAATGTTTCAATAATCTCTAGTCATTTTGATCTCAAAATATTTGTATTAATCATTTAAAAGCATTTGTCCTATGTTCTTTAAATTATAATTATTTACTAAAAAAACTTTAATTTAGTAATATTACTTTTATTTTACAACATCGTATACTATATATATATACACACGTGCAACGCACGTGTCGTGAAACTAATATATATATATATATATATATATCGAAATCCAATTAGTAAAATGACTCACTAGTCACCACAACAACTACAGGGAAGTCATACATAGCAACTGAAGCAACAAGTCCAATACTCCCTACAAAAATCTTGCGACATCACTGTTCATGAAATACAAACGTCGATATAATCCATGTTTCCATGCAAATTAAAATAATAGGCACCACCATTTTTGCAACCTCCTCCTGTTTTTTTTTTTAACAAAAATAAGAAGTAATTAATAAAAATGCACACACTTAAGCTTCTATGCAAAAAATAAATAAAATCAAGTCATATATATATATATATCTTACTACTGGTAATGCATACCATCTGTAGAGACAACAATTAAACAATACTAGTACGTAAGGTACACATGAAAATCCTTCGATATTCTTCTTCTTCATAACTCGACAGAAAGTAAGCTTGTCCATAAACACATGGGAAGGTCAGATTTTTTTAACACTTTTAGACTCAATTTATAAGTACATATTCAACAGACAAACAATTAACGTCGAGTCACTGATTCAGGCTTGGGACTTTACATTTCGGAGAATGCAAGTTGCAAAGGAGCGCCATATGCTTAATAGGATTTTAAGTTCATTATAGTGAAACTACCACCACAACTAAAATTGTTTCATTTCATGCAGTTCATACATTTCACTCCAGAGAATTGACCAAACAACACGCAATGTCGTGTTGCCTAATAGAATTTTGCTTAACAAGAAACATAATACTGAAATTTTCAGTTCACGGAATCCTTACTTGATAAATATATATGTCTCAGTGTAGTACCACAAATGGTGTATCCTTTGTTTTACTTTTCACCACTAAATTAACATAGATAACAAAGTGAAATTAGAACACAAACTGCCAAGAAGAAATCAAAATTTGATGATGAGCACACAAACTACCAAGAAAACAACATGATCAAGTATAGCTAAATGGCATATTCATGCAGTTTTATCTCTGACTTAGTGACACTCATATATCACAATGCATAAGATAAGCAACAAGTAATAGATAATGATCCAATGATGCCATCATCACAGTGGCTACACTATCATATGGTACGACTTCAGACACTCGCAGGTGTTAAGCTATCAAACGTGCACATGTTTTAGTTCGCAAGACACAGATACAAGCTTGATTTCAGAGATTTATTTTTTCACTTAAACAATTTTTCAAACACTCAGTAGGTATAAAATCTTAATGACGTAATGTTCGACTTCAGATGTATATTACGCCCTCCCAAATTTAATGGGAACTATAGTAAAATATATATGCACATTGCATTCAAACAATACTCAAACAAGTAAGAAGAATAAGAATTGCACTTCATAACACAGAGCACACAAGAAAAAGTTCATCTGTTTATTTCTAGGAGAGATCTGAGAGAGTGAAAAAACGACAAGAGACTTTCCTAGTGGTCGTTGATGATATGACAAGGAAACGGATCGTCGTAGCTGAACAAGGATATGGACTGATCTTATTCTTGTTTTAGTTTGTGTGATTCAGGAGAAGAATTTCAATGAAGCACTAAATATTGCAATTTTCAGTTTCAAACCAATTAAAAAAAATGTCTTAATGTCAACAGATTACAACAGAAACTCAAATTTTACTTTGAATCTTGGAGATTCATTTGAGTTTCACAACATCTTATTGTCCTTCCATGGTTCCTACTAGAGTAATATTTTGTATATTAAGCAGTTCTATAATTTGTTAAAGTGCAACATACCAGTCATAGTCAGTAGAGAAGATTTGGTGTTGTGCCCACCAACAAAAGTTATTTTAGTTCATACACTCCCAATTTCTTTTTGATTTATTTTGTAGAATTACTTTAAGAAAAAGTTAAAAGTAGAGTTGGCTTGTGGGTTCATAGATCTTTTCATCACTTTAAAAACTTGGGGGATAAAATACAAGTTTATAAAAATACAAAAATTCCTTTTTATATTTATTAAATATTTCATCTTTTTTAAATTCATTTAATTATTCAACAATTTTTCTCTTTCTTCTCAACCTCTCTTCTTCCCTAGTTTCTTGAGTATCTCAAATAGTTGAAAATTTTATTCTCCAATCTTCTTTCCAAGTCAAAACTTTTATCCTCTTGTGCTTAGGTAAGTTCATTTTCCATTCCCGAATAATTTTAGCTCCGTTTTACTATATTTTTTTGTTGCATTTTAGTTTAGTGGATTTTGAATTTTTACAAAAATTTGATTGCTCTTGATTAAATTTGTCAAAATTTGATATGTTTTGAGTTCATGTTCTTGATCCCGCATCTTTAATTGCTTTTTTCTTTGGATAATGGTTAGAAAGTTTTTGAAATTTTATATTTATATTGTCTATCGATTCTTTTAAAAAAAATTCAGCGTTTCAGTAGACGTTAATGGTGTTTTGATTGTTGTCTTTTGCATTCTCCATTTCTAAAATTACTGCTACTTGTTTTGCATGTTTGATAGAGTATTTTTTTGTTTCAGTTAATAGACTAGTGGTCGATAGATTGATCACTACAAATTTATTTTTGCTTATACGTTGTGCAATATGATAGCTAAAGATAAAAACTCATTAAAGAATTTGTTTCTGCTTGCATCAGTAAGAAACGTAAAGCTGAAGAAGTTGATCACTTTAGAGATTTTTGTAAGAGTAAGGTGGCGGTTTATCGTGATCACTTTAGAAAAATTCTAATTGATCAAAAGCTCTATATTGATTCCAAGCAAAACTGATTTGAACACTTGATACATTTGTCGAAGTATTTTAAATTCAACAAATAAATGATTTGTTATATGTTGTTGCGATGTACGAAGAATAAAAAAAAGGTTATATGACATCTAGTTCTATGTGAACGATAAGCCAATTTGTTTCAACTTAAAGAAATTTGCTTTGATTACATGGTTGAATGGTTAGCATACACCGTGAATAAAAAACGAGCAAAGTCCTTCAATATTGTCGAATTTTTTATTTCAAGGTGATAAGAACAAGAGCATCACTATTGAAAGGTTGATAAGCTTGATCAAATATAATCAATTAAGAAAGGAGCAAAAGTTGAATTGCGTTTTAGTTTGGTTCGCGCACTCTGTGCTGCTAATAAGGGATTCATCGAAGAAAGTGGGTTCAAACCAAATCAAAATAGTGGTTGGCTTAAATTTCTTCAAGAATTATCCATTAGGAAAAGAGTCGTTTGGGCTAGCATTGAGTTGTTTGAAGAAGAAGATTGATTTCAACAAACAGAAAAAATAAACTTTTAATAAGAAGAATAATGCCTTATACGCGTTATACAAATTTTTCTAGGCAATTCTGATACGAATTATCTATCATCTTATCGATTTATTATAAACTCTTATCTGTTAATGCAATAATACATACACTCTATAAATTTATCTATTATTCTATTGATTGCAGGGTTGGATATATGATATTTTTTATCATCTTGAAAAGTATGCCGAAAAGTCTTTAGATTCTCCTTTGCACATTCCTCGTTTATTTAGATGGAGCGACAATATAACAGAAGACACATAACGGAAGGCAACACATTCATTCCTCGTTTACTTAGATGGAGCAATAACTTTTTTGCATTGGATGTTTGAGATGCTTGAGACATTGTAATTATTTAAAATTGAATAAAAAATAAAGTCAATAAAATGAGGGAGTTAAAACAAAGATTACCTTTTTTTTTATATAAAAAAATGTCAGAAACTATTAGGTTCTTCTTTGTGCATTCATCATTTATTTAGATGGAACGACAACATAACGAAATACAACACATTCCTCGTTTACTTAAATGGAACAATAATTATTTTGCATTGGATATTTGAGGTGCTTGAGACATTGTAGTTATTTTAAATTGAATATAAAATGAAGTCAATAAAATGAGGCAGTTAAAACAAAGATTGCCATCTTTTTTACATGAAAAAAGTCAGATATTACGATTCGGTATAATTTGAGTTGTACTTTACTACCATTCCAAAAAGTGAATATTTGAATTTTGTTAGTATTGTACATCAATAAATATAATCAATTATTTCTTATGTGGCTGGTAGGTTATGAAATGTATAGATTGACACTTCATCATTTATAAGGTATATGCGGGTTGGTGCAATGGTAAAAAAAATTAGTATATAAAAAAGTACTACATAAATTAGATTATATTGAGGACCATCAACTGAACTCACTATAAATTCTAAATTACACGCTTTATCAATAGTATATTGTATGAGTTTATAGCTCTTACTAGCTAGTATAATATCAAAAAAAGAAATAATTAATTAATAAAAAAAGTTATTGAAATTTTACACAGCTAAATGTGCTTAAACAAATCATATGATCATAGAAGAGTCTACGTAAATTGAGAACGATGATCAGAGATGTGTGAGGATGGATCGTGGTTATACAATGATCATCCTCAAAATAATGTTTACTAAAGTACAAGTATGTTTTGTGAGGATTTCATTTGTTCAACCACAACTCATCCTCATACATCTTTGATTGTTATCTTCAATTTATGTGCACTCTTATATGATCATATGACTTGTTTAAACTCACTTAATTGTATAAATTTCAATAATTTATTTTTTAATTAATGAAATATTCTCTTTTTAAAATTCTACTAGTTATGGTCTATACATATGTATCCTAACCTAGAAAGTTTATTATGGATGAAGGTGTCACGCCCCAAACTAGAGAAGGCGTGACTGGCACTCGACGCCTTATGCAATCGAGTTAGCCACATAAACATACCAACTGATTCAATTGAGGGCCTAGAAGGTTGGGAAACATAACATCTAAAATACTATGACTGGACCTTTAAGGTCATAACCTGAATATCAGTAAGTCATATAGACGAAGGTAGACAAGCCAAAGATAATAAGGTACTAGCTAGCCGACAAGGATACAATGAAGATATACACACATAAATACATTTCTATACATGCCAAGCCTATGTGGCTGGAAACTGAAAGTTGCAGAAAGAAACCCAGAATACTGTGTCCACAATAGCCTCTATGAGTGACATAAGCACTGGTCGGGACAGGCCCCGATTATACCCAAACTGTACAATAAAAGTAACATCCTATGAAAGCTCCAGGAAGAAGTGGAGCTTACTAACTCACAGCTGAACCCCGAATCCTAGCAGAGGGGTTAATCAGAATCCCTACCTGGACCTGCACGCACGAAACAAAAATGCGTCCCAGGCAACGGGACGTCAGTACGAATAAAAATGTACTGGTATGTAAGGTAGAAAATAGAATAATAAATAGTTACTGTAAAAAAGGGAATAAAGATACCACCTGAAACAGAAACTCTGGTAGCCTCCATGGCTGACATCACACCTTATATAGATTAAATATGCATGGTATGCTCGCATAATCGTATGTTGTGAATATATATATATATATATAGATACAAATGCATGTCATACCCAACCAAGTGCTAGCAATGGTGGTGCCTTCCGGTAGCGAACCGGGATCATATTCGCCAACTTGTGGCCATCTGTGTCTCATACGTATAAATATAGGCAATAGGCCCCAAACCTTCCGATTATAGCTCGGAAGTAGAATGCATAGCATGTAATGTCATAGATCCGTAATGCATTTGTTACCTGAATCATGCTGCCAATCTTAGCTCATTGGTACTCTTGTCCTCATAATCTCGTAATCACTTTCGTATCACATGTAAATATCTTGTGAAACTTATATACTTGTAGATTAAACTGGAACACTTAACTTGGATTTAGAAAGGCAACTTAATCCTTGAGGATGTTCATAAAGAGCTTAAAGTTCCTCACTTAGTATCTATATATGTTTCCTTAGTGGTTTGTTAAAGAAAGTATTTCAGAACAACCCGTACTTTAGTAGTTTAAACCTACGATTTATATTTAAGAGTTTTGGAGATCGACATTTTATTTTAAAGTTTTCAAAAGTATAAATTAGCGAGGAAGGGACTGATTTCAAATTCATATTGTTCATCTCTAATATTTTTAAGTTACTACACCTAAAGAAGAGTAAGAATTTGTACACATGGACATACAGTCAAGAGAATCAACAAAATGAAATAAAGACCTCAAATACCCTATCTAACTGAACGAGTGGAATAACAACATAATGGAGTCAAAAATATACACCAGCTGCAATATCAATGCCTTTCACGAAAGGTCTTTCTAGTAATAGAGTAGTAAAATAATATTTGACGATTTTGGATTCCAAAATTTGGCTCAAACGAAGTACAGTGCTTAGCCTTAACATACCTCGATTTTGGGTCTTGTTGTATCAATATGGATTGTACCCCTTCCTTACAGTATGTAATCTACAGAAAATCATGTCACACAATCATTGCAGGCAGAATATTAACACGGCAGGGTCAAAGTAGCAATTTAGATCCTACTAGCAGAGCAATTAGCTCGCCAGACCCTTTTTAAATGCATGCTTCATTACCTTTCCTTCTCCAAATTACAACCCTAAATTAATGACGTAACATACATTTTTGCAGCAGCTATTAACAAGTTGAGGCCTACACAATAGTCAACAACAACCAAATAGAGTATGCCTGCACAACAATTAAAACTCGGCGTATCGCCACACCCCTCTTTTCCAACCCAAAATAACCATAACCAAATCCTAACCACGACTCTTCAAACCATTAAAGACATAAAAAAATATGTATAATACAGTCCTATAATTTTTCAATATAACCATATAAACTTGAACTCGCTGCTTCCAATCATCATCCTATACGTTCGTCCAGTAATTACATTTGGAGTCACATTTTTCTCTTCATATGCAATAAGAGCTTAAAATGACAAAACCTAAACTTAAACTTGATGGAGCTTGCAGTACATTAACATGTCTTGTCAATAACAAACAATCTCCTTAAACGCAAGAAGTTGAACCAAGAAGAAACAATTTGAAAATTGCAATGCAATAATAGAACCAACGTTACACTAATTTATGTTACAATTATATATCCATCTATACTTCTTCTTATGTTCCAGACTCATATCAACAAGAACCACACACATACAAAACATTTTCAAAAATATTCCAGCAGCAACAATATCAGAAAATACTTCAAAACAGCCCAACATCACATAACTATCAAAATATGATTTTCCG
>NW_006239046.1:168015-168380 GCF_000226075.1 Solanum tuberosum
TCTTGCTTATATAGCATAGCTATAACTTGGAATCACTCAATAAAATGAAGGGTGCGAATTATTACCTTCAAATAGCAGCAACACCACTTAAAAACGAGACTCCTTCACGACGAAGAATCCTTCAAATCACAACCAACGAGGAGGAAAGAAGTAACATAATCTCTCTGAACATTTCGAGGGTGAAATCACATTGAAATCTTGTAAATCTTTGCTTGGATGATAGGGGAACCTTTAGAGAGGATTTAGGACTGTTTTATTCTTATTTTGGTCGAAAATAATGAGATAAAACGAAGGGAAATTTGATCTTATAAAGCTAAACCGACATATGGGCTAGGGGCCCACTTTCACGTGCCTTCTTGTGCAGC
>NW_006239046.1:168397-174579 GCF_000226075.1 Solanum tuberosum
TCTCAATTCTGAAGTCGTATGGACAAATGATTTAGTGAGTTGGAAAGTAGATTCATAGACCTTTGATTTCATATATTGGGGATCTTCTAAAGCTTTATAGATTGAGAGAAAATCTCCGAGACATTTAACCCAATTTTCAGAAAATTTATCAAAGAAAGTTACTCTAACTTTTGCCAACTTTTATTTCCCAACTTGCTTGACTTCAAAACTTAACTTACGATCATTGGGCGACTATATCACCTTATAAAACATCCTTATTAGCATATAAGACACTCTTTGTATTATCCCCAAAGGTACCGGTTAACTTAAGCGTTCTGAACGGGCGGGGTGTTAGAATAGACATTCTTTAACTCGAACTTGTTTAAGGGCATCCTTGACCCATAACGTTAGTTTAATTCTTTCATTTTTACCACCCCTATGAAAACTTATTCTTCTAACATGATACACCAAGTCATATAAAGCTCATACGCTCATGCAATGATACGCATACTATGCGAAAGAACCACGGGGTCTCACAGAAGGTCTTAGGATAGACTTGACTATAAGAAGTCGAGTACCAAACTAAGCATAGTCTAGTCTATACTACTACCTTCATCCATAATGAACTTACTAGGATTAGACAGACACCACGCACACAGAGATGTATCGAATGTATAAAGGGTCTATATATTTTGACAACCAGTAAATATTTAGAATCAAGATTTACAAAGGTAACAAAAGTTATATTTCGATTATTTCTTATGGATTGTTTGATTTGGTGCATTAAAAATAGCATGCATGAAATAATACACATGCATTAATATACACAACTTGAGATCATGATAATTTTTTAGAGCACTTCCTTCATTAATCATTCTAATTCATGCATTAAAATCATTGCATTGTGAATACCATGAATTTTTATATATTAATAATACACAGCTTAATACACAACGAGTGGACTCGATAATAAACATTAATGGATAGTGTACAAAATGTATGTCATCTTTTGATTGATCTATATTAGATCAGGAGTAATTTCGATAATAGTTGACATTAAATTGACCAAATTGCTAGGATCCCAAAAAAAAATAGCTTGAGATCTCCAGTATCTTGATTACAAAAATAAATCCAATTAAGCTTATTTAAGATTTGTTGTTGTTCATACATATTGTTCTCTTGCAAGTTGATCATTTGTTTCTTCTCTTGCTCTTGAAATTTTTACTGACGCCCTTGACACATTTTTTTTTTTTCCAAGCTTGGTATCGACAAGAGGTGGACGGATCTTCACATTAAACAATTCTTGTGGCACACACCATTCCAACTTGAGAGGGACAATATTAATATAATCCAAGTTAACTCACTGTCCTCAATTACGCTTGCAATCATAACATCATATGAACCATTGAGGCGCAACACAATCGACATTGTCGTCTTACTAAAAGATTTCCAATTCTAGCTTTTGGGAGTCTCCTCCCATACTCCCATATAATCACTACCAGCAACAACAAATTCAACTACTGTCATTAAAGACTACAAAGATAGATACTAGATTATAGTATTAGTCTTTAACAATCGATGAGATACGAAATTCATACAAAAATGCAACTGAATGAGATCGGGTTCAAAATTGAGTTCCTGCAATGAAAAGCGTATTTTTAATACTTCTAAACTACTGAAATGTATCTACTAATGAGTTATCAAATGTATCTACTAATGAGTTATCAAGTTATTATGGAAGATTTCTCAAGCTTCTACAATGGCGGAAAAATAATTTTGAAGCTTGGTTTTAAAAAGAAAATGGAGTAAAAATGAAAACAAAGAGTAGGATGATGATGTATTACCTATGAAATGGATAATATGGCCGAAAAATTCGCCGTAACCAGTAAAATCAACAACAAAACGAGTTGCTTTTTGGAGAGTTTTCTTTTTCAAATATAATTTTAAAAATTGAATAAACACATATTATTTCATATTTGTTGGAAAAGAAGAGAGGACCAAAGTGTATATATTAAAACTTATGAGATGTTTTTGTATGTTCCAAGTAGGGCACATGGGTGATGTCATAGTTGATGGCTATGCCACTAATTTTCAAGATTTTTGACTTAATGTCACATTAAGTCTTGAGAGTGGCTATTTTGCTAACTCTCCCTAGTCAGTATACAAAAAAAGGTTCAATTTGAAGCGATTTATTTGTGGGAGTTCTAAGAAATCTCACTATAAACTTATTTTGTGACGTTTTTTCTAACCCCAACAAAATAAGTCTTCTTGTGGCGGTTTTACTGAAAAGGTTTTTAATTTGCCACAATTCGTACGATTAGTGCAGATTAATAAACCCCACAAATTTGTGAATTCAACAATTTTAGAAATTATATATTTTGTTTTTGTTATATTCATATTATTAAATTGTTTTAATTTTTAAAATGTATATTTCTTTTTATATTATTTATCTTTCACTTCAAACTTTTACTTATCGTGATTTCATGTAATTATTCATATTTTTTATTTCTGATTTATTTTCTTTATTTAGTATAATTGAGTTATTATTCTAGTTTTTGAAATTTCACCTCCAAATATTAGAAAGAACGGGACATTAACAAACTTTTCATATAATAAGTCATTAAAATAGATTTTCTTTGTTGAATGAGGTTAGACTTTTTCTTGTGAGTTATATTTACTCAAATTCCGTTGGAACTTATTTTATATTACGTTGAAATTGAAATAAAAGTATTATGTTAAAGTTTTTTATTTAGGATTTTAAATTTATGTGATAATTTTTATTTCAATTTTGTTGTTTTGGCAATATTGACATGTTATGTCCTACACATCCAATGTTATTCATTTTATAATTAGAATTGAAAGATTATTTTTTGTCAAATATCTGAATAATGTTATAGTATTATATTTATAAATATTAATCTTCTTATTAAACATGAAGCCCATGATATTCTTAGAAAATATATGCTTTTAGTTTTTATAATTAATTAAATTGAATTATTATTAATTTAAAATATTCATCAATTATTTTTACATTATTAGCTACAAATATATGATTATTGATTAACATATTCTCAAGAAATGATATGTATCTTAAATGTCAAATTTATATTTGTCAAATATTAAAATTATAATTTTTGACAATGAGCTTTATTTCAGTATTTTAATCTAACCTTGTAGTGGCAAATTTTCATATGGATGACCAGATTTAGAGTTTTTAAGAAAGGCAATTCCATCTCAGTGTGGAATTAAGGGGGAGTGCATGGTTGGCCTGTTACGGAATCGACATGTTCTTATTCGTTTCTCATAAATGGAGGACTATATCAACATACTATCAAAAGGGGTATATTACATAACTTGCAATGAAGGATATTCATATCTAATGAGGACTCTAATCTATGATTCTAAGTTTAGGGTGCAGGAGGAAACATCAAGATCCATGGCATGGATTTCATTTCCGAATCTACTACCAACATTCTTTGAGAAGGAGTCCCTCTTTTCCCTGGCTTCAGCAGTAGGTATTCCTTTGTAACTAGATCAGGCCACTATCAACAAGACTCGACCAAGTTGTGCCAGAGTCAAAGTTCTGGTGGATCTTCGTGCAGACCTGCCAAAAAAAGTTTACATGGACATTGAGAATGAGAAAACAGGAGAAACAAGATCTCAAGCAGTTCACATCAGATATGACTACATTCCTAAATATTGTGAGGAATGTAAATTACAAGGACATAACAAACAAGAGTGTAAAATTTTAAATCCTGAATCACAGATGATTGACAAGGACAGGAAGTTGAAGGAGAAAATACATGGAGATAGTGAGGACAATGATAATAAGGATGGATTTCCTAGCAGACCTGAACCTCAACAATTTCAGAAAGGAAAAGCAAGGGTGCTGTCCAGTGGAAAAGTGGTCGGTGACCCTGGAAACTGGAAAATTATAAATGATCGAAGGCTTCCTCAAGCAGTTAGTACCCAAGTAGAGGTTCCTGTCAGCAACATGTTTGATATTCTTAACAATGATGAAGTTGAAGCCAACAGTACAGAAAGTCCCAGCAATGACAGTGAGCAAGTAGAGAAAAAGGCGGGTAAGAGTGATAGAAAAGAGGAACAAGAAGCAGACAAGGCAACAAAGGTGCGAATTGGAACAGTAATGCATGATTCTACAGTGAATGAAGCTATTCGGGCAACAAGTGGGTTAAATGAAAACAATAAGGGTAGTATGACAAAGCAACAACAACTAGGTGATACCAGTAGAAGCAGCAACATCGCTTCAGACAATGGAAATCGTGCACAACAAGTAATTTCTACTAAGGAGTGGATAAATTCAGCATTTGCGAACCCCAATAAAAAAAATGAAGAATCCAAGAATCATCAAGAGAAAAGGTTAGATACTACTCCAATTAACAAGACGATTGAAGTGGTAAATGAAGAAGAACATAACAACGGGTTAGGGGCAGTTGAAATTTAGCAAGGAGATAATATTGTTATAAGTGACAAGATGCAAGAGGATAGAAGTAATGACAGTATGGCAATAGTTGAAGTCCTTACAACAGTGCAAACAAATGATAATTTTATGTTGATGTACACAGAGTTGCCTAGTTCAACTTTGCATGACATTCTTACTCATAAGATTGTTGAACCAGAACCAGACCCAGACCCAGACCCAGACCCAGAAGCTATAGAAGGTGCTAAGTTGATTGACATTGCAATACAATCAGAAGTAAATGAGGCACAAATATACAAAGATGCAGATGTATCACCTAGGGTTGCTAAAGCAATGAAATCAGCTAGGAAGGGTAAAAACCAGGGTAATGGAGACTCAGTCCAATTAATTAGAGTGCAACCAAAGCGGAAGGTGTTTTCTCAATACTCAACATGATGATTAAAGCTCTTATATGGAATATTAGGTCTGTAAAGACACATAAAGCATTTCAAAGAGTGCAAATGTTGCACAATTATCATAAGTTTGCTTTTGTGGCTCTATTGGAACCTTTTCAGCATGTTAGATTCATCAATAGATATAGAAGAAGGCTCAAAATGCCTAAGGCGATGCATAATTGCAATGGAAAGATATGGATCTTTACTAACCATGGGTTTGATGTGACAGTGGTGAGTGATTCTCAATAACAACTCACAATTTTGTTACAAAGTTAATCTCTTATCAGCAACATATATGCTACTATAGTGTATGCTAAGTGTGATGCTTCTAGGAGGATGGAGTTGTGGGATGACATTTACTCATTAGCCAATGGAATGAGTAGTCCGTGGCTAATTGGTGGTGATTTTAATGTAGTGCTAAGTGGAGAAGAGAAAATATGAGGTCTTCCGGTGGTAGATTCTGATCATGAAGATTTCAGAACTTGTATTGAGTCATGTGAGCTTGCACAAATGCATTTCAAGGGTAGTCCCTTTACTTGGTGGAATGGTAGGTCAGGCAGTGATTGCATTTTTGAAAGGCTTGATAAAATCTTGTTGAATTTTGAAATGCAAAATATCTTTCCTCATTTTGAGGTAGATCATTTACCTAGAACAGGGTCGGATCATGCCCCTTTGGTACTCTCTTGTGAAGATAGAAGGATCAGATTTAAGAAACCATTTAGGTTTCTTAAATTTTGGACATAACATGCATTTTTCAAGGATGTGATTAGGCAACAATGGGATACTAATTGCTCTTCTAATTCATTTTTGAACTTTAAGCTAAAGATCAAAAAGGTTAAGACTGCCCTAACTTCCTGGAGTAGGGAGACGTTTGGTGACATTTTTCAACAACTTATCATTAGAGAGGAAATAGCGAGAATTAAAGAGAAGTTATTTGAAGAGGATCCTTCTAGTGAGCATAGATCTGTCATCCAAAGAGCAAAAGCGAAGTATAATAAGTATCTACATTTTGAAGAAGTTTAATGGCAACAAAAAGCTGGATATGAGTGGTTTGTTAATGGTGATAGAAATACCAAATTCTTTCATAGTTTGGTTAAAGGTAGGAGGCAGAAGCTTAAAGTGAATAGAATTCAAAATTCACAGGGTGTCTGGCTAGAGGAGGAAGGAGAGATTTCTTCAGAAGCAGTAGATCATTTTCAAAAGCAATTCACGCAAGAAAGAGATGCTACAAGCTTTTCTTTATTATCTCATATTCCTGAGTTGATTAGTGCAGAGGATAATATTTTGTTGAGTGGGAGTCCTGATAGTGAAGAGGTTAAACGTGCAGT